>NC_050187.1:929047-1229047 GCF_008315115.2 Sander lucioperca
AGGATCAAGCTGGGCAAAGCTATGTTGAGAGTCGCTGTTTCCGATGTCATAAAACTCCATGAAACAAACTTAGCAGGAGAGTGAGGGAGAACTGGAGTGTCACAGCAAAAGCAATATGCTAGACAGGGATTTTATTTATTTTCATATCCCTTATGAGGAGCATAATGGGATTACAGGTGGTGAGGTGCAGGCAGGCGGCCTGGAAGGCAAAGTTCCAATCACTGCATATAATTACAACATACCACAGACTGTGAGCTATTGCTTTATTAAAACAGTCATCAAGTATGGCAATATGAACATTATAGTAACATTACAATTGAAATAGATTTGTATTAATAAATAACAGTGTTCACAATAAAATAGGCCCTCCTGGGCTGGCTTGCTGAATATAACGAGGCGGTTGCTATAAAACCCAGCGCAGGTAACGTTAGCCTACACTAGCATCTAGCACAGACTTTCTTTTGCTTAACGCTAAAAAAAAAGCACACAATAACTACTAACTAACTAACAGATTGAATCAGCAGTGGACCAGCAACTAACCGATCAAGGCAGCAATAGAACAGCAACTCCTGTTTTCTGAGAGTTAAAATTGCTGTTTTTATCAATGGAGTCTGGTGGCTTTGAAGGGAGCATAGATAAAGTACTGAAATATAGCACTGAAAATATTCTAAATATAGTGTACACTTAAAGGGATACTTTGCTGATTTTAAACCAGATCTGTGTCCTGGCAGTGTGTGGAGATTAACGGCTGCCCTCTGTGGCACCAGCTATCAGTTTGTTAGTCTAAAAACAAATTCTCAGACACGGACTAACACTTATTGTGCAAAGGAATTTGAATCATAGCCGGAAAATAAAGGAGAAGGCGGGAATTACACTGCAGTCAGTATATTACTGTAAATTCAAAAAATACAGTAAGAAACTATGTCTATTTACAGTAAAATACCTTAAAAGTTAAAAACAGTATGCTTACTGTAAACTAGGGTTGGGTACCGAAACGCGGTAAATTTACGGTGAACAGTTTTACAGTGTAACTATTGAGACACCAATTGGGATCTCAGTACAGTTGATGTCTCTTTAGTGCCAGCATCCAGTGGCCATAATAAGAACTTCAGCTTAAGCAGTCAGCAGTGATGTTGCCTCTTGTAAAGCTACCCAAGGGTTCTTTCTATAGCCTGTTGAACTGTTGTGCTACAAATGTATCCCCAGTCCTGACTGAATGTGTGTGTCCTCTTTCTTTTGTTGTGCTTCCAAAGAAAAGCATCTCATCTTATGTTCCTCAATATAAAAGACAGAGGGGATAGTTACACAGTATATAAGACACACAATCCACACATGCACACAACACAGATGTTCAGAAACATCTTATCTGCACATTTTTGGCCTCCTACTAGTTGCAATCCATCTCACACGTCTCTGTCTTCTTCTTTCCATTCTTGTCTGCTCTAGGTGTGATGAAGGTGGAGTTAAACTCTGTGAATATGAAGGAAAGCCTCAGTAAACTGACAGATCACAGCAGCAGCAAACTTGCCTCGCAGGCCAGCTCCATATTGGCCACTCTCGGTGACACCAGCTAAACCATCACAGTGCAGCAACAAAGGATCGCATCTGCTGTATGGATTTATCCAGCTCATTCAATGACATACTTTAATTCAAATGATCTTAATGCACAGATTACATCTTAATGTTGAAATTAATGTTGGATTCTAAAACATCACCTGTTGTGGCAATAATTACTAATTAGTACAAGCAAGACCATAGGCGTCATTTACAGGGGGGGGTTCAAAACTGGCCAGTGCAACCCCCCAAAAACCTGTCATGATTTCCTTTATTAAAAGGAAAAGGCACAAACTGTTGCAGAGAAAATCACCAGAAGGCAAAAAATGAAGTGTTTGATATGCTAAAAATTTCTATTTTGCTCTAGGGTGGAGATCTTAACCCCCCATGCCCCCAATGTTTAACCCAAAGTTATGCCCTTGAGGAAGACTAAAAACCAAAGGGGGTCATTCAATCAGGAGCATGAAATGTGCTCAACATTTTCCATGGCAATCTACCAGATAGAATACGCGTCATCCTATGTGCAAAGATGACATTTGGGACTGAGGATGGAGTTAGAGGAAAGTTCCCAGTGTCCAAATTGGAAAGGGTTTGTGTCTGGAGAGCATGAATGTGCTCAATAAATGTCATGGTAACCTGTCAATCAGATTCTAAAGTAGGAAAGATGAGAAGGATTCATCTTCTGGCCATCATGAATATCCACAGAAAATGTTACTAAAAACCGGGTTCCACTAGTAGAGGGTCAAAAATATTAGGGTAAAATATTTAATCTTATGGGATGCAAGCCCATGTAAGTTATACACTGAATTTAGGAACATTTTATTCTAACCATCACTTCTCATTGGTAAATTGATAGTTAATTAATCTTAAGTTAACAATGAAATGACTAATTATTCAACCCAGTCTCACGGCAGTTTGTGAAATGGTCACGTTATTTAATCGATTATTATTGATTTGTGTACACAGACACGTTTATCTCGTTTTTTTCGTGGTGGTCAGCACGTATTTTAAACTAATGTATTTCAATGGGAAGCATCTTTCGTGATCAAAGCACGACTACGGTAGTGAGTAGTATGAAATGGCAAAATTCCGTGCAGGGAGGTTGGTCGGGGGGGTGGATGGGTCAAACAACACAGAACTTTCACCCAGGAGACCGGGAATCATGTCCCGCGTGTGGTGTTAACTTTCCCCGTTGTTCTTTTCCTAAACTCAACCATCCCGTTGTTGTCCCGTGTCCCCCAGAGAACGCGGATCGTGTCCCAGCGTGTGACGTGTCCTTTCCCCGTTCTTCTTTTCCTAAACACAACCTCCGTATAGATGCTGCCCATTACGTGCTGACCGCCACGAAATAAACGAGAAAAACGTGTCCGTGTACACGAATCAATACATTAAAAATAACGTGACCATTTCACGAACTGCCGTGTGACCGTGTTGAATTATTAGTAACGCTGTAATCTATCTTGTACTAACAGTTTATTGTTGCACACATCGTAACAATTTGTATATTATATAAAGTATTTGTGAATGATTACCAGAAGATTTGTTAGAAAATGTAAAAGAAATCATTTGGATTGTTTGGATTCATTATTTGGATTGCTATTATGTAGTTGCAACTGATGATTATAAAACCTTGGTAATAGTTAATAAATCATTTGTAAAGCATGTATAAACATTATTTAGATTATTATTAGAAGTGGACAAATAATCATCTCTTTTATAGACCACCAAAAAAGACTTAATGGAGCCAAATTGAAGTTACTTGATGCTTCATAAACCACTTATCGATCATTTACTAATTATTATAAGCATTAGTTACAACTTCATAATAGCCATCAAAATCATGTTTAACGTAAATGAACGGCTAACATTCCCAATAATAAGTAAACATTATAGAGCATCAATTCATGTTTGTCTTTTTCTAAAAGGTGAAATATGTGGCAAAAAGTGACAAGAAATGTATCTCATGGCCTCCAACAGTGGATGGCATTTGCTCTGTTGTCATGGCGATGGTTCAGCCGTCATCACGTGACCAACACGTTGAACTTAATTAAAGAAGGATTTATACAAAATACCTATGAACGTTTCAAAAGTCTGTGCAGAAATGTAGTTTGAGTTGAAATATTTAAATGAATTTTAATTTCAATGACAAATCAAATCAGTGTCTAAGATTTGGCCGACATCAAAGTGAATGCTTTGGGCATGCTTTCTCACTGTCTTTGCAAATCAACGGTGTAAAATTGACTTTAAGACTGGGATTTTTTACAGGCTGAAACCTGGTCGAGATGACCAAAGACTCCCTCCATCACCACAGTCTTTACTACATAACCAACTCAACACTTCCCACTCTGTAAATCACAGCTGTCATCCTGAATAGCAAAGTCGAACAAAACTACGAATGGAGCCACATTAACTAGCAATGAATTTGCATGGCCTATAGGCATAACACGGACTTAGTTAGTGGTGAAAGATCATCATTTCAGTTTAAAAAAAAAACTTGGTTAAGCTTAGAGAAGCATTGTCATGTGTTTAAGGAAAGAACTACTTGGTCATGGTTACAAGAAAATCAACATAGCGTTCTGTCCCTTCTGATGCTTACTGCATAATCCCATGCGAAGGAATAATGCTCTGTCCAGCATCAAGTCCTGTTCACAATATACTAGAAGAACCTGGCTGCTGGGCTGTATGTGCAGGATTATTGGGACGCGTGGAGGAGTCTGTGGGAGCTGATTTATTGGAAAGAACCAATTTGCAAAGCATAGTTTCTACTTATTTGCTAATTTTAAAACCTATCCTGATCTGCCGTGATCACCAGGTGAAATGACTTTTGCAAAGACCAACAAGCTACAATGTCACTGTTGCAGCAGTTAGATTCTGAAGTCTGATTGTTTTTGTTTTGTTTTTTGTCTCAGTGTGATGATGGTTTGTTATTGTATAGTTACTTTAGCACATCTTATCAAAGAGTATAGTAACAGTAGGTTTCACTTCTAACCCTGCTGCAGTGATGTAGAAGTGCACTAAGGTTAAAGGTGCTGTAGATAGGATTGTGAAGATCCAGGACTTAGCCAAAAAATTTGAACATCGACAACTTCTCAGTCCCTCCCCCCTTTCCGCTAAAGGCCAAAACGGTCTCCTGAGCCACTCCCCCCACAAGGGAGAATGAATGTGTGTGCATGAGCAGTGATTGACATGCAGTTAGACACCCCCCCCCCCGGCCCTGTGGATTTTTGCAAATCTCACTACAGGCTGTAGGTGGTGCCAGAGGAGCTGACCTGCTTCATGTAGTTCTACTGGAACATCGGGTCAGCAAATATGACAGAACGTTAGTTTTATAAGTCTTACCTACTGCACCTTTAATACACCCTGGCAAACAGCTGGGTTGGTTTCAGAACATACTTCTGACCCACTGATGCTGTGTGTGCTCAGAGGTCCAACACACCTGAAGCTTTTAACCACAAAGGACAATCACACACGCTACTTCTCAGCCTTATTTTAAGTTAACTTCCATTTTTAATCACAGCACATGTGCTCCCAAAGCCTCAGCAGTGCAAACGACATACACAATAATGGAGTAATAGAGGAGCTGCACACAAGGGAATACCGTTTTTCAGGGAATACAGTTTAGTAGGCTGTGTGGGTGGGGGCTCTCCATGACAACTACATCATGACATGACATAACTCACAGGTGCCTAGACATCTTTACTGCAACTGTGCTTCCACCACCGGTTAAAGGGTACACTATCAAATGATGTAGGTGGATGATCAAAAGCATACAACATGTTTTTAAAAACGTTTAACTCACCTTGCTTTAATTATTTTTCTTACAGACCCAATTGACCATTTAACAAATTGTCTGCACACGTGGCTACAGCGTAACAGCAATATCCATGGCTAACCCTTCTCTAAAGATAGCTTCCTGTTTTATGTTATACAGCAAACATAACATACAAAAAAGGAATCCTAGAAGCACAATGTGAAGAAGCCACATGCACGACGTATTTGAACAGCAACCATTAAACATGTGTATGTACAGTATACTATGATTCTAATACAAAGTGTGTAACAGTGCTCTAAGCAATTCAGTGTGCATTTATAGTTGGGTAACCATAGGAAAAGGTGAGCATGTGTGTGTGTCTACTATACAACATAAAGTAAATAATCTGGCAATGAACATGAGGCAACAGTTTGGCTGTAATGTTTTATGTATTATCTGTATTGACATATATTCTGTATACATAACTAGATATTACTTAACATTTGTGAACAAATCTGTATATTTTTCAGGGAGGGCATGTTTGACATTTTCTGGGCTTTGTTCTAAAGAGAGCAGAATAAAGTTATGCAATGTCTTCCCCAAAGTGGTGTCTTTTTGATCTATTTTCTTTTTAATTCTTCAATTCTTCATCAATATATTGACATACATAATAGGGTAAGAGTGACTCATAGATGAGTTATAAGCTGGTCATGATTGACATTTCTGCCTTTAAATAAAGACAACCACATCAGGGATGAAGTCACTACCTTCAACTGCATGCAGTATATATTTAAATTCAAAGGGTGAAGCAGATTTCCCACCGTTCCTGGAATGATCCATTACATCAATAGCCTATATATATATATATATATATATATGCCTATCAATGTATGATGAAGCCTCTTGTGCTTTCACGTTTATGATCAACCAGTGCATTTACATGCACTTAAGTTACCAGGTTACAGTATTGAACAAGAATAACTTGTATGCACTAACATGAGGGCGCAGTGGCTATGACACATGCCTTTGGTGTAGGAGACCTGGGTTTGATTCCCACTGTGATACATCAACCAATGAGTCCCTGAGCAAGGCACTTAACCCCTAGTTGTTCCAGAGGTGTGTTACCTCTGACATATATAGCAATTATAAGTTGCTTTGGATAAAAGTGTCAGCTAAATGACATGTAATAATGTAATTTCTTCAACATCTTGTGAAATAGGGATCCAGTTTCAATCATAATTTCTTCTAGGGAACACCAATATGTTGCTATGAAACCCAGCGCAGGTAACGTTAGCCTACACTAGCATCTAGCACAGACTTTCTTTTGCTTAACGCTTAAAAAAAAGCACACAATAACTACTAACTAACTAACCAATTGAGTCAGCAGTGGACCAGCAACTAACCGATCACAGTAGCGATAAAACAGCAACTCCTGTTTTCTGAGAGGTAAAATTGCTGTTTTTATCAGTGGAGTCTGGTGGCTTTGAAGGGAGCATAGATAAAGCACTGAAATATAGCACTGAAAATATTCTAAATATATTGTACACTTAAAGGGATACTTTGCTGATTTTAAACCAGATCTGTGTCCTGGCAGTGTGTGAAGATTAACGGCTGCCCTCTGTGGCACTAGCTATCAGTTTGTTAGTCTAAAAACAAATTCTCAGACACGGACTAACACTTATTGTGTAAAGGAATTTGAATCATAGCCGTATATATATATATATATATATATATATATATATATATATATATATATATATATATATATATATATATATATAGTTATTATATCACAGCTATGAACCAATCAGATTGCAATTGATTTAAGCTACCCTTTTACAATCACAAACTATACTGTAAACCTTTGATGTAAATTTACAGCTAAAGTCTCTCAGTATCTTACTGTTTTAATGTTATATAGGATCATACTGTAAATGGCAATGCAGAAAATAATAATATTACAGCACTACCTGCGACTGTTAGAATGCAGTTTCGATCATAATTTCTTCTAGGGAACGCCAATATGTTGGCCATGTATGCACAATCTGGACACTCATGAAACAGCCTCTTGTTTACTGAACTCGATGAATCGACACATCCGATCAGTAGGTGGCGGTAGGACACTGACGTTGGTTTGCGGTCCGCAAACAAACACAAAGAAGAAGAATGGAGCCGGATGTAAACACGGTCGATAAAGTGAACTTTGTCCTGAACATATTAACATAGACAGTATAGGTTAACAGTCTATAAGGTCCTGAGGCGAGAGACTGAGGTGAGAGCTAGGTGTAGCAGCTAGCTATCGATACGTTTTTGTATGTTCACTAATTGCAGAGAAATGTTAGTTGTCAAGAGTTCACATACTGTTTAGTTAGCATGCAGCTAGCATACTTTAAAGTGTGTGTGTGTGTGTGTGTGTGTGTGTGTGTGTGTGAGAGAGTGTGAGAGAGAGAGAAAGAGAGAGAGAGAGAGTGCGTGTTTTCCCTGTTAGCTTTAAAGGCATGCTGACTCTTCCTGTTTTAGAATATCTTAGTGTATGTGCTATATATATGTCTTTGTCTGTAATATATATTACAGACACATGCAGAGAAAACACACATAAGTTGAAACAGCCACAGAGTCAATAAAGAGCACTGTAGCTTAACAATGATATAAGATTTAGATAAAAGTTGTCTAATAACTAGGGGTGCATGATCTTTTGACTCAACATCGTTATCGCAATATCACGTGGCGCAGTATTATATTGAAAGTGGTTGCAATATTTGCAATATTTAGTTTATTTTGTGGAGCGCTGCGTTCCGTCCGTTGGCTGTGTGGCTTAGTTGTGTCTGTAGACATGGTCTTTATTTATTTATTTATTTATATATTCATGTTCGACCAGTCCAATATGAACGTCAGTTGAAATAAACCTTGTGTTGTAAGAAAACTTGTTTTATTTGTTATGAATCTATTTTGATGCGTTTTCCCGTAACTTCTGTAATTTTACATATGTTTAAAAATATCTAAATTAATATTGATATCGCAATATTCATAATCGATATTAGCCTGACAAGCCAGACCCACAGCAAGATGTTGGGTCTGGGAACTCACCATTGGCAGGGCTCAATCCAAGGGGCGGGATAAATGGTTGTCTTTCAAATTCTCTCTGCACGCAATAGGATAGCGCTACAACCAACCAGAGCATTGCTAGTTGATAGATTCAACTTTAAACTCTGAACACATCTACCTTTTTTAAGAATGACTTCAGTGCTGTTCTTTGTTCTTTTCTCAAAGAAAAGCTGAACTCCAAGTCTTCTAGAAGACCGCTGTTCGCCAGCAGCAGCAGCCATAAGCCCGCCCACCGACTCTATACACGATGTGATTGGCCTGACCAGAGATTGGTTTTTCCAGCTCGCAAGCCAACGGAGAATGCCTAGACCCCCCTGGCTGCAAATTACATTTGCTGCCGCTAGGGTGCGTCTAGATTTCTAGGCTAAATCTATATCACAATATCACATTTTGTCAATATCGTGCAACCCTAGTAATAACCCTGTTGCTGTTGGCTAATGCAGCTGAAACTTGAGCTGAAGGATGGTATGTGAGAAAGACAACATGATGTTAGTGTGATGCCCTGTTGCGGTTGTTGTCAGGTCCGAGATGACTCAGGTGAGCCGTCAGCAGTGGGGAGAGGCGGTCGGCCTGGGCCCCGTGGACCTGTGGGTCCTCCAGTCCTCCCAGGTGCGGGTGGAGGTTCTCACCCTGGGAGCCATCATCAGGTCTGTGTGGAGCAGAGGGAAGGATGGCCAGATGGAAGACGTAGTCCTGGGCTACGATGACCTGGAAGGTAGGACGGGAAATCATTGTTTTCCTCTACATAGACTGCATGAAAATAATTAAAGTGAAGGTAATGTTTGGATTTCAGAATGTGATGATAGTTTAAAAATGCTTTTTGTTTTGCACTCTCTGGTCAGGCATTCTAAACAGAGTTTGCTGAAGAGTTTTGAAGAACTGCAATATAGGAATGAAGTAATCTCTGTATTAAAGGTTTTTGGAATTTAAATAGAAAACATTTGCATCATGGGAGTCCTGGCCGAGACAGCAGCATAACAAGTTTCTACGTAAAAACTAACAAAGATGGACTTAAAACAAACAGAAAATTCCGGAACTAGCAACCTTCTGAGGAACTTGTTGTGTTTCGACCACAGGGACCAGACCTACAATTAGTTCTGGGGACATTTACTGGGGCCTTTTAACCCCCTAAAAAGTCGCTGGTCGGAGGGTAGTACTTTCTGGGAGTACGGGAACCCTTGGGGTTGTGTTTGCAGGATGGACCGTCGCTGATTGGTCAAACACACACAGCACAGCTGCCTAAATTCAAAAACAAGGAAGTACTCTTATATCTTTTTTTTACCATTTTAGGATGAGGGGAGAACATTCCTCTTTGTTTGATAACATTAAAAGTGAAGTTAGTCTTTGCTGTCAGCTTCCCAACTCAAAAAGACAGAGAGAAAATAGAGAGAGCCAGCGCTACACTCTACTGCAGGCGGGTGAGCGAATTGAGAGAGAGAGCTATCGAATGGAGCTGTTAATGACAGAAAATAAATATTGTTTTCTGATGCTTTCTAAAGCACAAAATATGTGTTTTTTTTATACATCAGCGGAGTAATTCGCCTAAATTTCACAGGACTCCGGTATAAGGATGCTAATTTAGATTTTTTTTCCTGACCGATAGCCGACCCTTGTTAACTGTGTCCCAGTTGACCCGTACTGAAGGCTTGGACATACTTTCTGAATTCTGTGGACAGCAGCGGACTTGTTCCAGTTGCGCAGCCACGATGTTCCACCTGAAAACAGAGAATGTCTAATGAGGGGAGAACTTCAACTCTTGGAGATACTGCTTTACGGCAAGCTCTGAGTCACTTCCTTTTCTCTCTCGAGGCATCAACAACACAGCTGACAGGTTAGACTCTCCCTGTCAATACAACACAGCTGACAGGTTAGATTCTCCCTGTTAATACAACGCAGCTGACAGGTTAGACTCTCCTTGTTAATACTACGCAGCTGACAGGTTAGACTCTCCCTGTTAATACAACACAGCTGACAGGTTAGACTCTCCCTGTTAATACTACACAGCTGACAGGCTGACAGGTTAGACTCTCCCTGTTAATACTACACAGCTGACAGGTTAGACTCTCCCTGTTAATACAACACAGCTGACAGGTTAGACTCTCCCTGTTAATACTACACAGCTGACAGGTTAGACTCTCCCTGTTAATACTACACAGCTGACAGGTTAGATTCTCCCTGTTAATACAACACAGCTGACAGGTTAGACTCTCCCTGTTAATACATGTGCTAGAAAGAGGTTTGCTAATGTTTTAAGGACCACGCCGAAATATTCACAGACGTACCTAGACGGGCTCTAACATTCTGGTTCTGCTTCGGATGCCATCAAGTGAGATCTCTGATCGTAATCAGTCCTTCACTGACCAATCAGCATTCATTAGCAGAATGCTAGCGTGTTATAGACAACAACGACTCAACCTGTAAGAAATCGAAAGGACATAAGTACTTGTTCCAATCAACTTTCAACCTTCCATGATGAACTTGCAAAAACTACAATCAAATCTGAGATTTGTCAACGGCAATCAGGCGAAAGAGACAAATTTAGCCGTCTAGCTCCATAGACTCCCATTCATTTTGCACTCGCCCGCGATCACCCCCAGTGGAACTCTGGTGGAACTGCAACCAAATTCGCTACAATTTGGGAGTGAACAGGCTCTCCGTAGACGGGCTCTGCTGAAACGCTCTGTCTAGGCCCGCCTTCCTGAAAAGCCCAGTCTGTTCTGATTGGCCAACTGCCCCACTCTGTTGTGATTGGTCAACCAAATTTAAACAAGCCACTGGGCGGGCTGTGCACCTATGGGCAGCACATTTGAAAAACTGGGCTGGCATTCTCAATCAGTGACATCTAATTGAGGAATTTCGAAAAAGCAATGTGGGCGTGGCGTTTCAGGCAGTTGAGAAAAAGTGCTGTCTCTGTGAGTTTTTTTTTTTTTTTTTTACTTTTGTACATTATACAGCTATTACATACACAAAGATAATATAACACACTAAAAGATGGGAAAAGTCTTTTAAAAAAGCATAATAGGTGCTCTTTAACAGAAAAGCAACAGGCAGAGAACAATGGGCGGATGGAACCTTCTAGGTCCTTCAAAATAGTTCTGGGGACTTAAAAGACTCAAATTCCTTGTGTGGAAACGTGGCTTAAGTGAGGTGAAGGTAATCTGTAGTGAAGAGGACTAACCTGTGTTGTGTTGTCAGGTTACGTGTCAGATAAGCGGTATCTGGGAGCTGTTGTGGGCCGCGTGGCCAACAGGATCGCTCGGGGACGCTTTGTCTTGGAGGGAAAAGAGTACCAACTAGATATCAATAATGGACCCAATGCACTGCACGGAGGGCTGCGGGGCTTCAATAAGGTAAGACTGAGTCAATATGTGGTTGGGTTTCATCAACTTGAGTGAGTTGGTAGAAAGCTTATAGTGATTTCTGTAGAACCTCAGTGGTTAAATAGCACCTTTCTTTGGACTTGTTGCACGTAGGTTTTCCCACACAGTTGCAGGTACATGAGGGTATACTACCGGTCAAAAGTTTGGGGTGACTTAGAAATTTCCATTGCACTCCATTACACCCTTGAGGGTGTTCCAGGGGGTTTCCAGCAAAAAGGGGAATACATATTTCATTAACATTTGAACTATAATACTATCCAGAAGTAACACAATGACAGAAAGTATGACTATTTTTGTTGATGGTTTACATACACTTTCTGTAATAAAACACCCAAAAGCAAAACTCCTATCAGATGGGGGACCCTGGGGAGGAATCTTGTAGGGCTCCGTGGTCTAATTTGTGTCAGTTTATGGGTCCTTCATGTAAAAAAAACTTTGGGAACCACTGACCTATAGAAAAACAATCTCTGTGAGGCTGTATTTAGGCATAGCGGTGCTTTGAACAATCCATCCAACAGTAGTCAAAACCTCAAATGTCATACATGGTGGCATAAGAGGAATATACTCATTAAATTAATTTATCGTGTGGGAACCATGAATGCATACACCAATCGCATGGCAATCCATCCAATAGATGTTGATGATATTTCAGTCAGGGCCAAAGTAAAAAACAAAAGGTTAATAATTGCCAGTTGTTGCAATTGTACATACATTTTTTTAAGTGCCACAGTGAAATATTCTGCAGGTGTCTGATGTCTGTTAACAACACACAGGTTTAATGGTTTAAACAAACTGTGATTATTTGTTTGTTTTAAAAGCAGCAGTCTGCTCATTCGGCCAGAGGGCTAAACTGTACACAGAATTGGCTAATTACAGCGAATTCAATTAGCTGCTTCATCAACACACACACACACACACACACACACACACACACACACACACACACACAGAAAGACTCTACACCTAGTATACTGCATTATGAGGACTGTGTGTCTTTGTGCTACACATCAAGCTGTGTGACTGAAGTCCTGTGGCTTCTGTTAATCATGAGGCCAAAACAAACACTTTCATCATTGCACTGCCTGAGGGGATTTAGTGCACATTAAAGGTAATGATGTTTAATCAGAAGTTTAATATGGAGAGAAAAGGGACAGCATCAGCAACTGACAGCAGACCTAAAGTAGTTTCCATGCTGCCGGGGAGGCTGGTTTGACTTTATTAGGGAGACTTGCAGTAGAAATAAGAGCTATCTAAGGGGTATAATCCAACTATACAGTCCCTGTTCACACATGGAACTAAAATGCACACTAGCACCCGACAATACAGAATTTTTTGAGGCCGATATCAATATTGATATATGAGAGTTTGAAATCCAATGACGATATATTGACTTTATTAAACACATAACATAAAGAAAGATTTGTGATAAGGATCCCTTAAAGCTATAGTGCGTAGTTTCTGTCTCCTCCATGAGGAATACTAAGTAATGACAACAGCACTGTTGGCGCGTCCACATGATACAAGCCTTCTGTGATTGTGCAAAGTACTGTTTATTAACATGGAGTCTGGTGGGTTTAGCAAAAGCAATTTTGCAGATGTTTTTATGTTTAAAAAAAGGATCTTACTCTAACAGAAAGGTGGACCTCCTTAGAAATCCTTTCCATAATGTTGTCAGACATTTAGAATAATAATCTGAGTCTGTCAGTGGCAAAACAAGCACTTTGTGAACGTACTAACTTACGAACGTAAAATTGCCCTATTAACTTACATTGTAGCTTGTTTCGCTGACTGCCAACTGCAGCAATCTGGCTTAATACCAGACCAATGTCAAAGATTGTTGTTCCCATCAGTCACTTAGATACAAAAACATAGAAAAATAGGTTAAAAAAAAACGAAGTTACCCGTTAATACTTTTCCAATGTAAATGATGGGGGACAAAATCCACACTCCTTTTTCTCTGCATAAATGCATTCTAAAGTTCAGTTACAGCTTAAAGCTGTCCCGGTCCCACTGCAGCTCAGCAAGAAGACGCTGTCCTGAGAAAGTAGATAATAGATTTTTCTAAGTCAGACTGGTGAAGCCTCATAGTTATACAAAAATGAATTACAGTTATACAGTATATCCACTAAATTAGGGATGCAAGGATTATACATTTTGTTGGTACGATATAGTCTGAAAAATAATCATGATTATCGTGATTATTATGCATTCATTAATTTCACTGCTAATGCATGAAATTACATGAACACTCTAGATTTGAATGTTATTTACCTTTTGAAACAGAAATAACACAAAACATTTAGTTTTGCATGTTTTGAAAATGATTATGATCAATCAGTCTTTTTAATTTAAATTCATCTGAAAAGTTTAGAGACTAGAGGTGAATCAGTCACACCACAAACACAGGTCAAGTTGGCAACAACAGTGCTGTCCTTCTGAAGAAGTTGGCCCTTTTTGGGCTAGAAACGGCCCTGTTAGCTGGTGTGTCTAACAGTTGGAGGAGCTGCTAGACAAGATGCAGCTGTCACAGGGAGATGTGCAGCATGTTGCCAAGGAATAAATATGATGAAGAGATCTCTTTGCAGCCTTATGTCCCACAGGGGATGAAGAGGAGTAAGTTAGCAACGTTTAATGGTAACATCAGTGACATGTTTGAGCTGTTGCGGAGTTTTGCCTCGTACGAACATAACGTTATCATCAGTGCGCTCACTGTAAATGCAAAGGTCTTTATGATTGTTAACCGTGGCGTTTTAAAGCGCGGTTAATAGTGAAATCGGTTAACCGCTGCATCCCTACACTGAATATACACAGGTCTTTTTTTCTATGCCATCACTCACATGAGATGTTGATTCCTGTAAGTGTAGTATTTTATTTGACCTTACCTGTTATTCTTGTAACAAGGACTACTTCCACTTTATAATACTATATGTATACTGTATAATACTGTACGTACAGTATGTGTTTGCCTCTTTAGGCTATCTGGCATGGGACAGCAGTGGAAGGTGGTGTACAGCTGAGTCTTACCAGTCCAGATGGAGACCAGGATTATCCTGGGGAGGTTCAGGTCTCTGTCTCCTACACCCTAGAGGTAAGCACACCGCTCTGTAGCTGATCACCCTCCAAGCATCCCAAACATTTTGACTATTCATTAACCAAACGTTTGTTATTGGCTGGGATGATCTGACTGAAGAGGTTTGGCTCATGAATGATCCTATTTCATCTGGAAAACAAACAACCTTTGGTAAAACTAAACAACCTTGAATGAAAAAGATGTTGAGTTATTAAAGTAGAAGTTATGAAATTGTTATTCATTGCAGAATGCCATATTGACTTTTTCATGTAAATCGATGGTTTGTACAGGCCAGTTCAGTAAGATTTGAGTTGTGTGTTCAGGGGGAAACACTAACTGCTGAATACCAAGCCAGATCTACTAAAGCCACCCCCATCAACCTCACCAACCACTCCTACTTCAACCTGGCTGGACAGGTAAGAGCACACCATCAGCTCTTTGATCATTAGGATATAGTAAAGGTCCCATGGCATGAAAATGTCACTTTATGAGGTTTTTTAACATTAATATGAGTTAGGCTGAAACGAGTATCCGGTACGGATAAAGCACTTTTGCCAAGTACGAGTATTATACGAGTAATACGAGTCAATATCTGTGCTCGGATTGAATAAAAATCCTCATTGGGTAGCTGACTGTGTCTGCGTTCTGTGATAGGCTAGTCGTCACAGCGCCCCTCCCCTACACACATACAGATTGTGTTGCTGTGTCCAGCTCTGCTCACTCACACAGAACAACTCTCTCTCTCTCTCTCTCTCTCTCTCTCTCTCTCTCTCTCTCTCTCTGTCTCTCCCTCAGTCACTCAGGTTCACGGGTCTTTTCCGTTAACGTTTAGGGTTTTTTCAGCTTCAGGTTTGTTTTTTACTTCGGTTTGTAGTACTTACTTATTAACCAGTAGAGTTCTGGTAAACGTGGGGTTTGTTCAGACGTGGTGCTTGGTAGAATGCGACTGGCGTTGCGTCTCTGCCTGTCGGAGTTTTTTTTTCTTTTTTAAACCGTCAGCTGGTTCTAAACAGATCTGAAAAACAGCGTCGGACTATTTGATCCGTAGAACACAGTCCCCTAACAGTAGCTATTATCTGTGAAGCTACAGCCTGATAATGCTGCCTTCATGCCACAGGACGACAAAAACAATTAAAGCACATAAAATAATCATCATCGGGGGTGAACGACTTACGACGCCAGACACTCACCACACATCAGCTCGGTAGAGAGGGATGGGAACATGTTTTTAGGGGAGGGGGCAACCAGAGCACGCAGAGAAAACCCACGCAGATACAGGGAGAACATGCAAATGGTTGTGTGGGATTTCCCCCTTTCTGGTCTACATATCCCTGCCTCTGCTGAATAATTTTTATCACCGGTGGGGACAAAACTACATCAATAGACCATATATTATACACCTAAAATAGAATTATTTTAAACTAAGTAAAGTGAACAGTCTATAGTGTCACAGAATAACGTGTGTGTGTGTGTGTGTGTGTGTGTGTGTGTGTGTGTGTGTGTGTGTGTGTGTGTGTGTGTGTGTGTGTGTGTGTGTGTGTGTGTGTGTGTGTGTGTGTAGGGTGCAGCAGATATCTATGACCATGTAGTGTCCATCAGTGCTCAGTCCTACCTGCCTGTGGATGACTCATCGATTCCTACAGGTAAAAGATTTCCGTGTTCTTCCATCAGAATGAGCCCAGCAATGAGAAAGTGATTCATTTAAATGAAGTGTGAAAGTATGTGTATGTACAGTATGTGATAACTAAGCAGTCTGATGCATTTTTAACGATGTCAGACATTAATAAAGTGCACAACGGTAGTAAATTCTCACATTTGCTCAAACTGCCACTATAGCATGACTATGTTGGGTACTGAAACCCAATGCCCGCGCTGCCCTCTGGTGCTCTACAACTGACATTACAGGCAACAGAAGCATCACTGCACGTTAGAGCTGTCAATCTTTGTCTGTTTTCACGCGAGACACGGGGCGCTCAGACAGCCGGGCAGGAAGTGAAACTGTGAGAGAATCCAGTCACTTTACCAAAAGACACCCCCCACTATCGTTTATGTCTCCTTTACAACACCACTGTAGACGAGAGATTCATCACAAATTCCTTTTATCAGGACAACGCCAGAAAAGAGAAGGCATGGAGTTTAACTGCAGTGTGCTTGGAGTGGAAGGTAGATATTAGCTTATTAACACGGGATTATTCTGTAAAGTACAAAGTAATAATAATAATACATTTTATTTATATAGCGCCTTTCATGAAACCCAAGGACACTTTACAGAATTACTGTGGCTAAACTAATGGAGGTTGTAGGCTGTGGTGAACAGGTGGTGTTTCAGTAGTTTTTTAAAAATGTCCAGGGATGCAGTATTTCAGATATCTGCAGGGAGGGTGTTCCAGAGGGGTGGGGCTGCAACACTAAAGGCTCTGTCTCTGAAGGTACAGAGTCTGGTGTGGGGAATGGATGAAAGTAGAGACAATAAAAGAGTCGGGCAGGCAAGACGCTCCACTTCTGAGACGCTCCGAGTGTGGTATGGCGCTTGGCTGAGGACAGAACAAAACCGCAACGCAGTGCAGATGCTGCCAGTGGAAAATGGAGGTTAGGCTTACTGTACGTCCACACCGCCGCCGACTTGAGCTGCAAAGAAGCTCTGGCCGCCCGGTCGAGGACGCTTGTCAAAAAGTCCGGGGAAGCTGTTTGACGCTTTTGGCTGCTCTGACGTAGCAGCATTCTATGTTCATCATGGAAAAAGATCAAGCAGCCACTGCACGGCCAATACACTGACACTAGAAACCTTTTATAAATTACATATATAATGACAGAATGTGTATTGGTTGTTGGTCGCAGTGGTGTCTGTTAGCAGTTAGCTCGCTCGTTAGCCGCTGAACCGCAGCAGCATGCAGGCAGAGCGAGCAGCCGCCAGCTGTTGATCCGTGCAGGACTTCACCGTGAGCGGACTGTTTAGAGACCATGTGACCGGCAGGTAACGTTAACTGGTCCCTATACGCAAATATCATAAATGATAGGGAACCCAGCAACGGCCATGATGAGCTTTTCCTCCTTTTTCTCTGAACTAATGTTTTGGTAGGAATGAAAAGTTTACATCGTATGTTTCTCTGGAATCAGCCAGCGTGAAGGACGTCTATATTCCGATTGGTTGCCGTTGCACCACGTCATAGCTCATTATCATAAAGTTGATCACCGACCAAATTGCCTCTGAAGTATCGAGTATTGAAAATTGCCATTCAATACCCAATTTCAATACCTAAAGAGTGAATCTCATCAGCATCAGTGAGCCAATCAGCATGCAGTATGCTTCTACCAAGATCTAATAATGTCTGTCTAACGTTACACGTCACAGAGACACGCAGACAAAAAAGTCTGTTACACACACGAGACGGCTCACGTAGTAGGAGCTGAAAATGATTTGTGCCGTAATGTGTAATGGTGTAATTTCTTGTTGTTGTTCTTTGTTAAAAATGGATTTTATAAAATTGCCATCAAAAAAAGTATCATTCAGGAAACGGTATCAGAGTCGCGGTATTGGTATCGGTACCGGTATTGAAAATATTTGAACAATACCCAGCCCTATTTGTGTATGAACAGCACCAATCAGCGTCCGGTGAGGAGCTACTGGCTGCTACAGGCGTGGTTTTAGTGGTGTGTGGCGGACGTGATAGACCGATGGTTCTTCCAATCATCTGCCAGGTATTTCTTTTTGAAAGTGCCTTTCCTTTCCCGAAACTGTTTCCAATGACAGCTTCTCAGATGATTCTGTGTAACAAACCATGTGGCGCGTCTGGTTAGCTGCTCATTAGCTTTACAGCAACAACTTTATTTGTGATGCTGGCACCTGGGGGACCAGCTACGAAGAGCTGAAACAGTCAAGTGGACAACAATTTTGATCTACATTATGTTTCCTCTTCATCATTAAGCTCTTGTCTTTGTGTCTCTGTGGGTGTTTGAAGAGGTCAGGTCCTGTTGTTTGAGATAACTGTTAGTTTAGTCCTCATGTTGAATCCCTCTTTACCATGTGGTTTGTACAGTATAAACGTTAATTATGGTGTTTTTGCCACTGTTATACAGAAGTGTGAAAGCCTGAACACTTGTGTGGGAGTGTGTTCCATCATGCTCTGTCAGACAAACATGCTCATTACTCTGCAATTAGCTTTGGTTTCCCCCGAAGACAGAGGAGATAATGACTGTTTATTTATATCCCAGAATCTGTGTTAGAATGGCAATCCAGCTCAAGGGCCGAATAAGAACAAGACTTCAAAATAACGAATCAAGTGGCCGGGTTGGCTCAGTGGGTAGAGCAGGCTCACATGTTTGGAGAGGTTTATGCCTCGACGCAGAGGTCCAGGGTTCAAATCCGACCTGTTGACGATTTCCTGCATGTCTTCCCCCTCTCTCCCCTTTCTCACCTAGCTGTCCTGTCAAAAATTAAAGGCGGAAAAGGCCAAAAAAATAATCTAAAAAAAAAATTTAATAAAATAACGAATCAATTCTGAGAGTTAAAAGTAGAGGGCTGAACTGAAGTCTTGGAGAGTTGGGCCTGTCTAATTCCTGTGCCTCTGTGAGCCTTTCTGTCTATTAAATCCCCAACAGGATGATAGTTTGAGGGTGAGAGATAGGAAAGTATTGTTTTTTGGGGGGTTTTTCACCCAAAATTGGAGCTTCTTTAAAGCAGTAAAAATCTGAAAATGCTGGCAGAGGTTTTGCAAAGCGATGAGGTAATCTGCCCACTGAGGGGATGTGTGGCAGTGAAGTTAAGAGGGCTGCCTTTACTCACCCCTAGTCTATATCCCTGACGTTCCACTTCCAGGATTGCTCCTTTGCCGACGGAAATTCCGCCGGATTTCACTCATTTAGGCCGGTTATCCATCACCTTCCTCTTCCTTTCTGTTGGTGTTCTGACCCTCTGTTGGATTTCTGAGGACTATGGTTAACTGCTCCTCAGATCTCTGCAGGATAAATCCAGACAGCTAGCTAGACTATCTGTCCAATCAGAGTTTTCTGTTGCACGACTAAAACTACTTTTGAACGTACACATGTTCCACCAGAACAAGGCTGTTTTGCCGTTGCTCAGTACGCCGTTTAGCACCACTCAAGACGATTGTGATTGGTTTAAAGAAATGCCAATAAACCAGTGCACCAAGTTTTTCTCCCATCCCAGAATGCTGTGTGGACTAGCCAGACCCTCCTCCGCAGCGCTGTGGAGGAAGGTCTGGCAAAGCGAGACTAACTCACCCCTAACTTACTATAATGATTGTATCACTGCAGTGATTCACTCTAATGGAGTCCAATGATGATGCTCAATGTTGCTGAGATTTCTCACAACATTTTTCCTCCTTCTTTTACTAGAAAACCGTGTCTCATCACCGAAACTTTGTTCAGTGATACACAATCACCAATCAATAACCTCTTCTATCCGCAGGAGAGATCAGACGAGTGGACGGCACGCCCTTTGACCTCAGAAAGCCTCTTCTGATTGGCCCTCAGCTGAAGGAAGTTCCAGGTCCAGGGTTTGACCATAATTTCTGTCTGTCGTCACCCGGAGACACCTGGTCAGAAAGACAGGCTGCCAGGTCTGCTGCAGAGGACAGCACACGCTACACACACAACAACACACATACCTTTTGTCTTTAATCAAATCTAGCAGGAAAACTTGTTTCTTCGTCTCAGAGTGTGTCACCCAGCCAGTGGGCGGGTCCTGGAGGTTTCCACCAGCCAACCAGGAGTCCAGTTCTACACTGCCAACTTCCTGGATGGCTCTATGACAGGAAAGGGCGGGGTTAGGTACGGGAAGCACAGCTCCTTCTGTCTGGAGACCCAGAATTGGCCTGATGCTGTCAACCAGGTATGATGGTGGTGATGTTACAAAGCTGTCGTGTGAAGTGATCTATTGGTAAAACCAACTATTGTTGGCTATTATTGAGAAGGTTGCATTTGCAATTTTATTTGTAAATGTGACTTAACTCAAAATCTAAATGTATTGACCATTATTGATACCCTGGAAATCCAGAGTTCTCGCGAAAGCACAATTTGAATTTGCTCAGCGAGTCACTCTGTCATTCAGTAATGGTGCTCATTAACTATGCCCTTGTAGCCGAGCTGCACCAATCACATCGGTGTATCTGATATAGGCGGGCCAGAGGCGAGCTAAACAGATGACGACAGCGCTGCAACGTCAAAGTCATTAGTAAACATTGCAAGATGGCTACGGATGAACATGATGTTGTTTGAAACGGCTTTGGCCGTTACAACGAACGAGTTAGACTTGACTTTTTATCTAAAAGTTTTGGCTGCTTTGCTGACCAGATACGGCAAGAGTTTAATCTACCAGTTAGCTCCTCTGGTAGCTAAGAGTTTAATATACCAGTTAGCTCCGCTGGTAGCTAAGAGTTTAATTTACCAGTTAGCTCCTCTGGTAGCTAAGAGTTGAATCTACCAGTTAGCTCCTCTGGTAGCTAAGAGTTTAATCTACCAGTTAGCTCCGCTGGTAGCTAAGAGTTTAATCTACCAGTTAGCTCCGCTGGTAGCTAAGAGATTAATCTACCAGTTAGCTCCTCTGGTAGCTAAGAGTTTAATCTACCAGTTAGCTCCTCTGGTAGCTAAGAGTTGAATCTACTAGTTAGCTCCTCTGGTAGTTAGAGTTTAATCTACCGGTTAGCTCCTCTGGTAGCTAAGAGTTGAATCTACCAGTTAGCTCCTCTGGTAGCTAAGAGTTTAATCTACCAGTTAGCTCCTCTGGTAGCTAAGAGTTTAATCTACCAGTTAGCTCCGCTGGTAGCTAAGAGTTTAATCTACCAGTTAGCTCCTCTGGTAGCTAGAGATTAATCTACCAGTTAGCTCCTCTGGTAGCTAAGAGTTGAATCTACTAGTTAGCTCCTCTGGTAGCTAAGAGTTTAATCTACCAGTTAGCTCCTCTGGTAGCTAAGAGTTGAATCTACTAGTTAGCTCCTCTGGTAGTTAGAGTTGAATCTACCAGTTAGCTCCTCTGGTAGCTAAGAGTTGAATCTACCAGTTAGCTCCTCTGGTAGCTAAGAGTTTAATCTACCAGTTAGCTCCGCTGGTAGCTAAGCGTAAGGGGCTCTGGATACGTCACCCCGTGTATTGCTGTGATTGGTCGTAGTGTTATCCAATTGCGTGCAGTGAGATTTTCAAACGCTTGCTCGGTGCCGCCCCTCGAGTTGGGCCATTTTCATTACTCATTGCCAGACCCTTAATCTTTCGGATTTGGGTCTGAATTTCCAGGCTACATTAATGAAGCCATTAGTACAACTTTGCTTTGTTAGAAAGTGGTACTTTGGTACAGGTGATGTGTTTCAATCATCACGATCCGCCACCTCCTCAATATTATTATATATTGCTACACATGGTTTTCATCGACAAATTCAAGCAGTCAGATATATATATGACCTTCCCTTTTCATTGTATCTGCTCTTAAAAAAGACCTCACAACCTCACTTCCTCACAACCTCCCACTTTCACTATGTTGATCAAAGACGTTCTGCAGCACCTAAAACTGGAAGAACTTAATATATACGTTGCGTGGTTCCGTTGAAACATTTTGTAAGACTTGGCAACCCTTCATTGATATTGTAGAAGCTGTAGCTCTTACCTTAACTCTTAGCTATGATAACTACCTGAGGTGTGATGTCAGTAAGTATGTGGAGCAGCTTTGTACTTTGGATTATTATCTAATCTGATTATCTACCATACAGGACCTGTTGTGTTCGCGTCGGTGTATGTAATTGTTTTAGTACAACTATTTCTGTCATATGTTTTTAGAATTTGTAAGCAATATCTTTGCTTTCTGAAATACTAATAAATAGACGTTTAAAAAAAAAAATATGTTGGTCTGTCTCTGCATCAATGCAGAATCCCCTACTCCACATACAAGTTTAAGTTTCAATGCAAATGTAATATGATTATTTTTCCCAAACTACTACCAGTGTGATAGCGTGACTGCAAGCCTGTCGGTATTTCAGACAACGACATATAAGGTTGAGAAACTCTGTTCTAATATTAACTGTGCGTGTGTGTGTGTCCAGGTTTCATTTCCTGACTGTATTCTGCGTCCTGGTGAGGACTACAAACATGTCACTCGCTTCACTTTCACCGCCGTCTAATCATGTGACCTCTACTAACAGTAGGACAGAGAAGAAGAAAGCTGGGTACTTCTACATACAGCAGGATGTCCACTAATTGATTGTACATATACTTTTTTCGCAGTAAAGTCATGCACTATACTGTTCAGCAGACAGTGCCTTTTCAGTGCAACCTCAGTTCCCCTCTAGAAAAGTGTAATTTGATGCATATCTTTTTAATTTTGAAAAATGCTACTGCACTAACTTACTGGCAGAGTAATTCCAGCCCATGCATGTCAGGTGTGGAGAAGTGACATGATGTTTATAGTCCAACCTGGACAAACTGTTAGTTATAATGTGATTTGTGATCCTGTGCCATGCCATTATTACAATTAACAAAAAAATAAAAGCTTTCTGACTCAATCTGGTTATTGCCATTTGTTCCAGTGTGTTTCTCAGATCAGATTGGTCCCTGTGTTGTCCATCTGTCCTATTTATGCAGGATTAACAATTAGAGAGCACCTGGTAGAGCATTCGCACCATGTACAAAGGCTCAGTCCTTGACGCAGCAGCTGCAAGTTCAACTCTGACCTGCGGCCCTTTGCTGCATGTCATTCCCCCTCTCTCTCTGTCTCTATCTCTCTCTCTCTCTCTCTCTATCTCTCTCCCCTTTCACATCTTCAGCTGTCTTATTTAATTAAAGCTTAAAATGCCCCCCAAAAAACATTTAGGGAGCAGTCAGACTGAGGCTGTTCTCATTATTTATGTTATGTAACCTATGTGTGTTCAACATCTTTACAAAGGCTGAACTATTCCTGTAACATAAGGTGAGGAGGCGGGTTTGGGTGAGAGGGCACTCTGCCAAGAGATGTGTTGTGTTCCCATGGCAACCTCTTATCTATCACTCAAAGAGTCTTTTAACAGCTGAGATTTCATAAAACGTCAACGTGAAAAGTTGCACGCTTCACTGCAAAGGAGTTGGAGACAAAAACAGAAAACTGATCTCCATCAAGCGCTGGCTGTGGAGCATCCTGACGTCCCTGTTTGACTGGAGGGGGCAGAGGGAGAGACCGCCCACAGTCAGCATCATCAGAGAGTGAGGGCTCAGATTCAACTCTAACCTCTCACCTAGTTCAGTTTAGCTGGTTTATTTTCTCCATAAACTCTCAAAGAACTCATTCATTCATTTCTTAATCCCGGAATTCTTTAAACCACAATTTACTCAGCAAAATATTAACAGTTCTAGTGTGTTACCATGTCAGTGTTATTTCTAACTGTAAATCACTTCTTCCACATTTGCCTCCAAGGATAACTTGACTGTTAAAACAGTAGTCAGCTGCCCATATGAACGTTGAAACAGGTTTTGCCAGTTGTACACATTTTGTTATGTTGCAGCCTAATGCTAAAATATATTTCCCCTCATCAATCTACATTCAGTGCCCTATAATGAAAAAGCCAAAACAGGATTTTAAAAAGAAAAAATCTGAACAACAAAAGTTCCCACCTGGACCTCGCTCTGTAGGAGACTTACAAGAGTTATTTAAAATAGAAAGGTCACTTTATTTTCAATAATGTTACTTAACCTATCTTACTGTCCTGACACCATCTGCTCCTTACGGTACAACTGCTGACAGTCTTTTTTTATTTTTATTTTTTTAAGATTATTTTTTTGGGGCATTTTAGGCCACAGGACAGCTGAAGACATGAAAGGGGAGAGAGGGGGGAATGACATGCATCAAAGGGCTGCAGGTCGGAGTCAAACCTGCGGGCGTTGCATCGAGGAGTAAACCTCTATATATGTGCGCCTGCTCTACCAACTGAGCTACCCCGGCCACACAACTGCTTAACAACTCTTAATGATACATGATTATTTACAGTGTCACTCTAGAATAATGTGATCATGTGTAAAACTATCCAAAGACAACATGTGCCTTAAAAAAGAATGTTGAAAAGAAGGAATGATGAGAGAGAGAGAGAAACTGCAGCAGGGAACAGAAAGCAGATGCTGGCGAATGGGAGAGAAAATCTGGCTTTTATCTGGACAGTTAAATACCGTGGGTTTGTGCATGAATCATGTGATTTACTAACATTATTTGAAGGGCTGTGCATAAGACTGGCATGACACCAGCCATGAACATGATGAGTCTATATGAATGTTTGACTGTTACTAAGTTTCATTCAGTAAATTATGACACTTTGAAGCAAAGTTGGCATTGTTCGGATCTCTAATGACAACTTGACATTCACCTAGGCAACATAACTCATAAATATGTCATGGCAGGCCTAATTACCAAACTTTAAGAAACTATTTAGCTTTATGTGTTAACATTACATCAAACTGTCATAAGTGGTTGGTTTTAACATTGGCTGTCATGAGAGTATTATAGTTGTGCCATTAATATCTTTACTTGACCATAGTGGAACCATTGGGACTTTTCATTAGGATGTCATAAATGTCATAAGGCCAGTTTGATGACCGTGAATACAGTGCCGAGGTGATTTACTGAGTTTTGTACAAATAGCTTTTGTAGGCTACTTTTTTCTAGTCTGGATGCCAGCCGAACTTAGCCCCGCCCACAACATTTGAGGTCGGGAAGTTCGGTCTGGACTTGATCCGTTGTGGAGCAACAATTAGCTGCTTTCCGACCGGAGGGATTTTTGCAGTTCCTAGAACATACAATTCCTAGAATCCTTTTTTTCTAGTGTTCCAACTGGACCAATTTGGGGATTTTTAAGTTCCTCTGGCCGCAGTTCCTGTAACTCTTTCAGCTCCTACTTCAGGACAGGCTCTTTTCTCTTTTCTCTTTTCAGCATATGAACCTAGGTCAACGAGGGTCGGGTTTCCGCTACAGACAGACCAACAACGGGACAATTTTAACAATTTTTGCCATCTTATTCATCACTAATTTCACTTCTGACAACATTTTAGGTGAGAAATTAACTGTTTAGATTTCGAATATAGGCAGTCTTACGAAAATTGATGCCGAATTGACAATTTGCTTCAAAGTTTTCGGAGTTGAGAAGCTCCATGAAGTGAGGTGACAGCCAGCAGGCGCCTGCCCCGGCCGCTAGCTCGTCGCTCAGCCAGTCATGCTCAGAGACCCCGCTGTAAGCTGGAGGTCTCTCAGACCGATCTCGTAAATAAGAGGCTTTTATTTCACCGTTGACAGTTCGTTTGTTTTAATATCACAACACATGTCCATCAACAGATACACAGACACACAGTCACACACACACACACGTCCACACACACACACACACGTCCACAGCATAGCAGGCAGAGGCGGGGGAGAGAGAGATACCCGTTTCTCTTTGGGAGACTTGTTTAAATTATGACAAATATGCTATATATATTAGATTAGTATTTAGTTCATTACATCGCATATATCTCACTAACTCCAAACTTTCCAAAATATATCCCAATATCACTGATAAATGTAATAGGTGCCACATGACACCAGCTAACATGACACATGTTTTGGGCTTGTCCTCGTCTTCAGGGTTATTGGACAGCTATTTTTAACCACCTGTCTAGGGCCCTAAACAATGTGTTGACTCCATGTGCAGACACTTGTATTTTTGGATTATTACCAGACCATCGATTGCTTGGGAGGAAAATAAGGGATGCTATTGCCTTTGCATCCTTATTAGCACGTGGAAGAATATTGTTGGAATGGAAGTCAGCATTTGCCCCCAGAGCTTCTTTATGGCTTACAGACTTCATGATGTTCTTGTCCCTGGAGAAAATTAAATTCAGCTTAAGGGGATCCACGGGGAAATTTGATTCTGTTCGGGGGCCCATGGTTAAGTATATTTCTAAGTTAAGGTCACTACAGGAAGAAGGACATGCGCACCACTGAGTCTTCCTAAGTATAAGGTAAATAATTTCAATTGATCTATGGTGCCACAGATTCACATCCCTTGTGGGTGTACCATTGCTGTTGTGCTTTGACAAGAGAGGGATTTATCCTTTTATTCTATATTTTATATATATTATTTATATTTATTAAATCTTTTTTTTTTTATTATTATTTACATTTCATCTCTTTTTTCTTTTGTATGTACCTGCAGAAATATGTACATATGTGCGTACGTGTGACATGCATATTCATCCAATCTCGTAATGGTACAAATAATTTCTGCTGTTATACTGTGGAAGAGGGAAAAAAGGAAAAAAAAATAAAATATAAGCCCTTATGTTTGTACTGACATTTCCTGTGAAAATCAATAAAAACATATTTTAAAAAAGTATTTAGTTCATACGTTTTTTGGTGTATTTGTTTTCTGATTTTAACGCTATAAAGAAGTTTGTGAACGCGAACTATCAGAGTCTGAGGTGAGTCAGTGACACCATGCAAACCCATCCAGAAGTAGGGAAGTGTTGCACTCTCCCCCACTGGTTAGTCTCACACTCACATTGAACGCAACACGTAGGGAAAAGGAGGAAGAGGGATTGTTTGTCACCGGCTAGGCTAACCTTTAGTAGCGGTGGTCTTTGGGGTTTTAACACAGCCAGTTAGTTTAGCGCGTTCGTAACAGCAGTGATAAATAGAATGTAGGTTAACACTTAATGAGTATGCTTGTGTTTATTGTTATATGTGTATCGTTAGTCTTTTGTAGAACTACTGCCTTTGTTTAATTCATTGCACTGCACTGTATTGGGAATTTCATTCTTTTATTCCTGTATTTAATCTGTTTTTGACTAACTGTTTTAATTTTGTATGACATGCTTTTAATTTGGTATTAACTATTTTTAATTTTGTATTAACTTGTATTGATTTTTAACTGTTTTTTTTTAAAAAAAATTTTATGTAAAGCACAATGAATTGCACCGCTGCTGAAATGTGCTATACAAATACATTTGCCTTGCCTACATCTATGGAGGGTTGGTGGTATGTAACTGTGAGCAGGTCAAGGGAGGCCATTTTGTGTTTGCATGTTTTTAAGTGTGTTTTGCAGACCATTTTTTAGTTTACTAGTCTTGTTTTGTAGTTATCAGTTTTTTTGCATGGTTTGTTTTATTGTGTTGCTTTGGGCTTTTGCATGCTTTTATTTTGTAGTGTTTGATTTGTATACAGTGACGATGACTTGACCCCGCCCCCCACCAATGGTGCCAATTAGCACCAGTGCCAATTAGCACCGATGTGAGCCACCTGGGAATGAGTTCAAAATGAGCGTGTGACTGAGCAGCAAGAGAGGAGAGAACGTCCACAGAGACGATGGGACTGGGGAGCAAAGCCACCTGCGGTTTAAGTGAGTGTAATTAAATGATGAACACTTCAGCGTAATAACAATGACAGAAACCATGTTTGGTCCTGGTTACCACCTGGGGTCCGTTTCAGGAAGGAGGTTTAACAAACTCTGAGTCTAACCCTGATCTCTGAGTTGATTTACCCTGAGATGGAAACTCTGAGTTTTCGGTTCCAGAACAGCTGGTTCAATCAACTCAGAGTAGGTTCACTCAGAGTTAAGCGCATGCACAGCCAATATAAAAAGGCAGCATGAATGGAGCCATGATACTACGATTCACCATGGTAACAACCACAAACAAACTAGTCGGCGGCAATACTCATGCGCACATACAACGAGTTTGAACATATATTTCGTTAAAAAAAAAAGCAGCAGCTGCTGCAGAAGAGAGGGAATTTGCGTGGGAGAAAATTGCTGCTAGAGTAAATACGTAAGATCCAATAGAGTGAATTAATATCATATTTAATCAGAAGTATAATATTACTGGTGAAATGGCAATCAACCTATAATCTATTTCATTTAGGTGCAATCCTGCGGGCGAAAAAGTCCTAGGCCTACAAATCCCATTTCTGAGGCTGCAGCACCATCATTAACAGAATTATAATTCATAATCTTTTATTTCAAAGGGTTTACATCATTCACCTGCAATACTGGGGAACTCTTTTTTAATGTCTCTCACTGGTTTGTGTCCAGGGAACACTACAAAAACGTTTAACAAACGTTTCAGAGCGAGTCACATTCTTCTGATGGCGCTTTGCTATACAGTGGCCTTAACAAAAAACATAATGAGACACAAAGAATGTGCTGGGATGTAGAGCATGTCCACGATGGGTGACGTTAGTGATATGAGGGCGGATAAGGTTATGGAGGATACATAACTGATAGACTGGGAAGAAAAACCATCCCGCTCAAATAGGTAGGCTAGTATCTGGAACTGAAAGTACATCTATAGTCGGTCCTCAATATCTTCTACAGACGTATGTTTAACTAATGAAGTAATCCAGCTTCTTCATCAACGGGATCGTCGACACAAGGAAATGCCATGTTAGAGAAAAAAAACGTTTTATAGTCTGCCTAACACAGTTAATAAACCAACACGTTTTTTTATTCATGCAGATAACAAACTGGTCTAAAATGCGCCTGATACAGACTGAATGAGGAAATGAAAGAGCGCTGTGTCAGATGGAGAAAACCTGCTCTCAACCAGGTTAGGTTCACAGACTCAGTTACCATAGTAACTGACTCTGAGGTGAAGTTCCCTCTCTTTCTGAAACAGCCTGGAGTTACCTCTCTCTCTCAGGTTTGATTAACCTCTCTTTCTGGAACAGAAAAGCCAGAGTTTCTCTCATCTCAGGGTTAACAAACTCAGAGTTTTCACTAAACCTGCTTTCTGAAACGGAACCCTGTAGTTTAGTTCAGTTGGTCCAGACCAGTTCTGCTTTATTCCTTGTTCAAACTAGCTTTTTGCAACTAAACTGGCAATCATATGCACTGACAGGTCACATAAATTAGTAGGGCAGTCCCTTCTTCTCATGTTTAAAGATCCCATGATATGGTGCTCTTTGGATGCTTTTATATAGACGTTAGTGGTCCCCTAATACTGTATCTGAAGTCTCTTTTATATAGGCCTTAGTGGTCCCCTAATACTGTATCTGAAGTCTCTTTTATATAGACCTTAGTGGTCCCCCAATACTGTATCTGAAGTCTCTTTCCCAAAATTCAGCCTTGGTGCAGAATTACAGCCACTAGAGCCAGTCCCACAATGAGCTTTCCTTAGGATGTGCCATTTCTGTGTCTGTAGCTTTAAATGCTATTGAGGAGGAGGGGGGGGGCAAGGTGGAGGGTGGAGGTGTGGCCTTGACCAACTGCCACTTTGCTCGTTTGAAAGCCATGATGTTTCTCTCTCATGGACGGTCCAAATTCTCTGGGCGGCAAAGCAGAGAAAGGGGAGGTAACCTTTCCCCTTATGACGTCATAAAGGGAAGATTCCAGATCGGCCCATCTGAGCTTTCATTTTCTCAAAGACAGAGCAGGATACCCAGGGCTCGGTTTACACCTATCACCATTTCTAGCCACTGGGGGCCCATAGGCAGGCTGGGGGAACTCATATTAATGTTAAAAAACCTCATAAAGTGAAATTTTTATGCCATGGGACCTTTAATGTAGTACATGTTTTCAAAGATTGATAGAAGCAAGGCTTCATTATAAACATCCTGCACTAGTTTGAGAAGCTAGTAATGAGATCATCTACAAGATGATGGGAACATAACACAAAACAGGAGTGCTTAAAACACTTATGATAAAAGGGCATATGCCGATGTGCTTTTTACACACAGCATCAACGTGGGGCCCAAAGCACAGTATGAAGAACCTCAACATTATGGCCTGGTGGATGGGTGTCTGGAATTAGTCATTTCTTCGGCTACATTTACAGCGCTACGTTTTGGTTTTTAAGCGGAGTTTTGAGCCACAAGTGAACTCCGTGCACTCAAGTGTTTTTATCTAGTAGAAGAACTAATCTCTGTTTAAACTAACACGCCCAAACCTCATATCTCATCATCATTCTGGTATACTGGGCATAAACAGGAGGCAGCGTGGAGACTCCCCCCGTTGCTGGTAGTTGCCATGGTAACATTAGTAGCTTAGTCTCAGAGAACGAGACGTCGTGACCGATAAGACCCAATCAGACGGCGAAGCGTTGGCGTCAGTGACGGTGTTGCCAAAGGTCTCCGTTTGTGGCCGTTGAGACTGAAACACAACCCCGCAGATTCCAAACCTAAACAGGTCAGAAGAGTTTCCAAATGTCTCCGGTTTAGGGGCTCAGAAACACCAGAGCAGGGGGAATGAGAGGGGGAAACGTCAGAGCAGGGAGAATGAGAGGGGGAAACACCAGAGCAGGGGGAATGAGAGGGGGAAACGCCAGAGCAGGGGGAATGAGAGGGGGAAACACCAGAGCAGGGGGAATGAGAGGGGGAAACACCAGAGCAGGGGGAATGAGAGGGGGAAACATAGCAGAAGACAGCGGCAGAGTGGGACCAAAAAAATCTACCGAGAAATTTCAACTCACACACTGTCTGTTAACGTTACTGATAGATTTCCAAACGTGACGAGGAAAAAAAGAGGTGTTCGATGGCTTTATTTCACAGGCCGACCAGGGCTATGCCATTTGGGGAGGGGCCGCTCACTGATCTGAAAATCCTAGACATGGTTGTGACTGTTAGCGCTTTCTGATTAGCCTGTGTTTGTATTGAAATAAGAGGCTGCTGCAGCCCGCCGTACGGGTTGAGCAGAGGCTGCACAATTTGACCAGCAGGCAGCGGGCAGCGGCCAGGCAGCGGATGGTGTTGCTAAGAACTTGCAATGTATCAGACCGGCCCTTGCGGCCTCGAAACACTACCGGCCCACCGGGAAAAGTCCCGACTCTCCCGATTGCCACTCCGCCTCTGGCAGAAGATATTCATTTTTAAACCAAAACGTAGCAATGTAAATGTAGCCTTAGTGAAAGGCTAAGAAATGACCATGGCATGTATATGAATTACTGAAATAAAGTGTTACTGTGTCCAAATCTATTCAAAGTTGACGTCAGCTAATGTTAGCTTTGTTTAGCACAGTGACAGCTAAAAGACCACAATGTGAAGCAAAGCATATTTCCCCCCATTTTTCTATGGGATGTTAGCAAATCAAGGCATTGCAGCTGTTTGGTATAATGATCTGCATCAAAAACCTGAACCTTTGTTTCTGAGTGAAAATCCTGCAGACTGCTAGTGGCTCGAAGAACGTCTGTTCTTCAGAAGAGCTGAAATTCTTCTCACACTGGCTCCCTAGATCATTTTCTCTTTTTACTGTCTCATTTTACTGTTTCTTTTGATCTGTTTTTCTTGTTTTGCTATTGTTATTTATTATATATCTATATGCTTGTTTTGTCTCCTTATTACTATGTTTTGCATGTGTTGCCTCTTGTTTCTATTCACCAAGTTTTGTCTTGCAACTATTTGGCCCCACTGTTGAGCTGTCTGTTATTTTATTGACCTCTTTTGCCTTGCTTGTCTGTCAAAGCAATGTGTAAACTCTGTTTTTAAAGGTGCTATATAAATAAAGTTATTATTATTAGTCGTTCTTATTGACGCTAAAAGTCTCCTTTAGCACTTTAAGTAAACGCGCTTGGTCGGGAGTATTGCCGTCCCTTTTGACGCAGTTATGTTAAGGAAAAGGTCGTGGGCGGGAACTACGGGACGGTTGGGTTTAGGAAAGGGTCGTGGGTGGGCGTACGGTTCTGTGACACGCAGGAGGAAAGATAAAAGCGACTATAGCAAGCTGGGGACACGAACCCCGCTCTCCTGGGTGAAAGTCCTGTGTTTGACCCATCCACCCCCCCAAACCAACCTCCTTACGCGGAAATTCGCCCTTACATACTACTCTCTAAATCCTCTCTAACTGCTGCTCTTCCCGGTGCGTTACACAAACACGCTGAAAGACGCCTTTTTCGTCGCATCAGACGCTGACAGCCACTGTCCAAACACATTATCTGAATTTTCTAGTGAGAAATTAATTTTTGACAGTAGTTTCAAATCCTGCATTTTCATGCATTCCTGCCCATTGTCTACTCAATGCCCTGAAGCCAGTCATCACCCAGATAATAGCTCCCTGATGTCAGCACCTGCCTAAGGCGTTAAAGGTTCTGAGCTCGAGCCCCTGGTGTTGCAAGATTATCATACATATGTCTAATCAGGCATTGTGCTGTGGACAACTTCCCTGCATGCAGTCTTGTATAAAGTACTTGAAAGCAATACTTGAGTAAAAGTACAAGCATGTTACCAGAAAATGACTTTGGTAGAAGTCAAAGTCTCCTTTTAGAACAATACTTGAGTAAAAATCTTAAAGTATCTGATATTTATTGTTCTTAAGTATCAAAATAAATGTCTGAAATCAAATGTACTTAAGTATTAGAAGTAAAAGTAAAAAAAAACTTTGATTATGAACTTTATGACCAAAGGTGTGTAACGTTATCTTCATCACCACTGTCGTCGGGGTGGTCATCGTCTGTTACCATGGCGGCAGAGCCTGCAGCAGGTGCTTCCATGACACTGTCATTATGCTTCCTCCTCTTCTTCTTTAGTTTTGGTCTATGGTTGTTTTTTTTCCAGCTTGGCAACAAACAGGCATCACGTCACCAACTGGAACGGAGCGTGCATTATCTCGGCAATCTAGGAGCAATGATTCACCAAACCTGCTTTTTTCCAGTGTAACAAATTTCTTCTGATTTTATTTTGTAGTAACGAGTAACTAAGATGTGTAGGGGAAATGTAGGAGAGTGAAAGTAAAAGTTTCCGGAAATAAAAATAACGAAGGAAATTACAGATACGTGAAAATTCTATTTAAGTACAGTAGTGAAGTATTTGTACTTTGTTACATTACAACATTGCCTGCATGTTTTAAATGTGTCTCTGCATTAACACACCTGATTCACATTAACAATCAGTCCAGTTCCAGTTAAGTAAAGTCATGTTATTAACTTAACCCAGGGTTGACTCAATAAAATAAACTACAGGCATCTAGTTGTCTAGACAAAGTACACACATTCTAAGAATTTACTAGTGATTCATTCATTTTTGACAGCATTTTAAAATCATTTGCATTTCAATTCCACTGGCCCGGATTGACTTAATAAAATAAATGACAGACCTTACTAGACATTGACACAATGCTACACCATGGCTGCGCGGTGAGAAAACATGATACACTTATCTTTTTAATTCTATTTTAATCTCAGAGTACACTAGGAATGCAACTAATGATTATTTTCATTGATGATTAATCTTTATTTATCGTTATTTTCTTGGTTAATCAATTAGTTGTTTGGTCTTTAAGATATCAGAAAATGCTGAAAAATGACCATCAGTGTTTTCCAAATGCAGCTGTCTTGTCCACAACTCAAAGATATTCAGTTTACTGTCATAAAGGAGTATAGAAACCAGACATTATTCACATCTAAGAAGCTGGAATCAGATATTTCTTACTTTTTTCTAAAACATTTACTCAAACCGATTATTAACTTATCAAAATAGTTGGTGATTAATTTAATAGTTGACAACTGATCGATTAATCGATTAATCTTTGCAGCTCTAGAGTAAGTAGTAGTTTAACCAGAAACATTTTCTTCTATCCCCAGACACCCCTACAAGGGTCACTTTTTTCATCTCACTGGAGTTTGCAGACCTGGGAAGTGTAGAATTCATATTTTATGCAACATACCTTTAAAGTAGGAAGGCTTTCATTTTCAGTGCTTTCATTATATTGGATCAATGCCCACATTGTATAGAGACACCCAAAGGCCAGCACCCTTAGAACCTGCTGGATGCGCTGCCAAGTACTCATTACAACATTAAATAAACCTTCTCAGCTTTGTATAATGTAAGCTGATATAATGATAACGACAATAATAACGAATAATGACATAATTACCCTTTCCACTCCCTACCCATTGTAACGTGTGTGTGAATCACACCTGTTTTGAAAGTATTAAGTGAAAGGATCATTTGAACAGTCTCATCTTTCAACTGCAGTCTTGTCAAACAGGCCACGCTGCCTGAAAGCTGATCTCAATCACAGCGTCAGTGTGAAAACACGTTGTGTGGGAAAGACCAGACACAGAGGAACATTAAGTGTGTCTGCAGGCTTAGACAGGGAGGAACAGGAAAAGGCTCTGCCATATTGCATTATTCCGTTTATGAGTTCACTCCCAGGTCACACAAGCACAGCCACACACAGACATAGATATACACATGCATGTAGAAATAGATGCATGCATAACACAACTGGCTTGTTCAAAGGCTGAGTCCTTGTGACAGACAAATAAAGTAAAAAATAAAATGTTATTTGAACCACTGACTAACTTGAGCATGTTAAGCATGTTGAAATATTGCACTGACCCATTTTGGTAACACTTTATTTGAAGGGGTGTGCATAAGACTGACATTACACCGTCATAACTATAACATGACACCTGTCATGAACATTGAGTCTTTTGAATGTTCATGACTGTTGTCATTAAGTGTCATTCTGTAAATTATGACACTTTTAATGCTAAGTTAGCGTTGTTTGAAATGTTTGTTATCACAACTTGACATTAACGAAGACGACAATCTCTGTGTTATGAAAACTTGATATTATGCAACAACATAGCCTGTCAATGTCTTTGTTATGACAACTTGATATTGACACGCCAAACATAATGTAAGTATTATTTAGTTAGCTCTAAATTTCTGTCATGTCATACTTCAAATAAAGGGTAACACTTGAAGGTATCTACATAAGAGTGACATGACACTGTCATGAACACATGACACTGTCATGATACAGTCATGACACATGAACCCTAACTCTAACTCTAACCCTAACCATAACTTGTCATGACAAAAACCGAATGACACTAAAAAAAGCATTACGTCATAAACATTTATGACTTGTTTATAATGTTTATGACACGTTCATGACAGTGTCATGTCACTCTTATGTAGATACCTTCAAGTAAAGTGTAACCAAATAAAGTGTTACCCACATGGTAAGCCTGCAAGATTTTGCAAGAGTTCTATCAAGTTTAGTTTGGATGTTTTTTAAAGGGGCACCCCTCCAATTTTCATGAATTATATCAGTTCACTCGACATGATTAGTACCACTCAGCCTGCCTAAAAGCTACAGTGCATGACTATTTTATATTAATGCACGTCCGTTACATTCAATTCTAAAAACTCTCTCTGTATTTCTCAATATGGCTATGTTTCCAAAATGGTGTAATCCGGCAACATTTTGTGCGCAGCAGCTCGAGGGATGCGTTTTACGTCGCCGCTGAGGAAGAACAACAGCAGCGCTCAGCTTTGGAGATGAAGAGGACTGCCGCAACAGGTGAAGGCATGGCTGAAAAGCGCCCACTGAATGTTTCAGTCAGTGATTGTACTGCTAAAGCCCAGTTTAGACCAAAGATTTGCGACGAGACGAGTTGAAACTTGCAACTTCTTGCAACGAGCCATCGGAAGCATTCTGAGACGAGACGGTGTATCATCTCCATAACAACGCCTCTTTGTACTTCGGTTTAGGCTTTTTTGTAGCTGGATATATCACTTGTTACGTCTAAATATGAATGTGGATAACATTAGTGATATTGAGATGCTTGCTACAGTTTGTGGATCATTTTATAGATGACTTTACCAGCTGACTTCTCTACTGGCTGTTGAAACAGGCGACGTCTCTTACGCTTCTAAACCAGCCTCTGGAGACTCGACCAGCTGAGTCACAGCGAAACCATCAGCTGAGTCCAGCTGAGATGAGCCGGTTCAGACCACTGCAACTTTTCTAAAACGGTTTCGTCTCGTCACGAATCTTTGGTCTGAACTGGGCTTAAGAAAATACCTTCACATTCAGCAGAACAAAAATCCCCAAAAGAAAGTGATCAACGGCGAAGACAAACAAGAATAACAATTGGTGTGCCTTTTCCTATTTGGAGAGTGCTAAAAAAAGAAAAGGGACTGAGGTCAGACACAGATGTTGCTTTACTCTTGAACAGGTTAGTAATGGGTTTAGTAACTTATTAGTAGGAATTATGGCTGTTTCATGTGCGTGCACCTGCGAGGAGGATCTGAGTTTGTTTCAGTAACGTCAAAGAAAGCCGTTCATCCGTCCATCCAGCTGGCCAGCTCCACAGACTGAAGCCCAGCAGATCCTAGCAGCAGCCACCACCAGGCCCAGCAGATCCTAGCAGCAGCCACCACCAGGCCCAGTAGATCCTAGCAGCAGCAACAACCAGGCCCAGCAGATCCTAGCAGCAGCCACCACCAGGCCCAGCAGATCCTAGCAGCAGCCACCACCAGGCCCAGTAGATCCTAGCAGCAGCAACAACCAGGCCCAGCAAATCCTATCAGCAGCCACCACCAGGCCCAGCAGATCCTAGCAGCAGCCACCACCAGGCCCAGTAGATCCTAGCAGCAGCCACCACCAGGCCCAGTAGATCCTAGCAGCAGCAACAACCAGGCCCAGCAGTTTCTAGCAGCAGCAACCACCAGGCCCAGCCTACAGAGGCAGCCATGGTGACACAGAAAAATCTGAGGCATATAACTGAGGCCGAACCCGAGTTTGTAACTATGGGCACAGTTAGAGAAATGCTGGAACAACAAAAAACTCTGTATGAGTATAGTGTGAATTTTGCGAGGATCTGTACCAAACAAAGATGTTTTCTGTAGGATAGGATTTGTAGACTGCAACTTCTCTGCAGCACCACAATACTTAATTACTTAATTCAGAATGGTTTGACACATATTTAGTTTTTAACAAATATTGCCCTCCCCGGCCTGCAACTTAGATATTGCACTAGTCCATATTGCGATTTTGATAAAATTGCGATTAATTGTGCAGCCCTAGTTTATAATAAAGTTTGGCCCGTCTAGTTGTGCGCCAAACCAAAAAGACGGGAAACTGTTTTCAAACTCCAATTACGCGACACCCCAAAGCAGAATTTGGCAGATTTACCAACTTTGAGACTTCAAATTCCCCCAGAAGCAGAGAGTTTTCATATTTAGGCTGTGAAACAGGTTGTTGTAAAAAATGTAGTCATTGTCATGCTTGATTTTTCTAAACTCTTATGATGGCTAAGGAACTTTTTAAGGCCTTTATGTTGACAAAAGTTCGACAGAAAGCCCTTAAACGAGTGACAAAGAAAGCAACAAAATGGTGCAAAAACTGACAAATGTTTAAAAAAAGTGACAAACACGTCTGAGAAAGCCACAAAAAAGTCGAAAAAAGCAACACAAATGACCACAAAAAGTGACATGCAATAATACAGTCGAAGATGTTTGACTGTGCAATATGTATTTAAAAGCATATCAATAAACTGTACATGTCTGGTCCTTGATGTAATTCTCTTTTCCAGTGTGGCCCTTGAGTGAAAATGAGTTTGACAGTCCTGCTGTACAGCCAGTAGGCCGCCTTAAGCTTTCATTTGTCCCTGCATCGATAGCACTACTGAACAACCAGTCCAGTCCTCATCATTATAATACTGTGCTGGCTTTAACCTGTGTAACCTGTGTATGTTTACTCACCATGTGCAATTTCTTATATTCGCAATTTGCATTCTTTATTTAGCCAATTCCCATACTATGCGTAATTTATTTATTTTTATTTATTATGGGGGTTGAATCACTTTTAATGTGACAAAGTATACATTAAAGCGCTCATAGAAGAAGTTGCATTGTTGACACTGTATGACAATCTATATAAGCATATAAAGAGAAATTTTATCTGCTTTTATATATTTAACTGTTGTAACTGCTCTTCAATGTTTAATTTCTTATACTGCACTGTAACTTTTATTCTCGTATTTTATCTGTTTTACATTTTTTTATCTGTTTTCATGTAAAGCACTTTGAATTGCCCTGTTGCTGAAATGTGCTCTACAAATAAAGATGCCTTGCCTTGCCTTGCCTATTATGCTTTTTGACTTTTCCCCTTTCCTTTGTTGTGTCATATATCTTTTTTGTGCATGTTATAGGTTTACAAAGTGAAAAAGCCCAAAGTCCACCCCAAAGGGACTTACCATCTCCAACAGAAAACACTGTTCACAAACTGCTCCAAACAGCTCTATTGTAGTCCAGCCTTTACTTCAGAGACAAACGTGGTCACTTTGGAACACATGTTATAATGCTCACCTAGCTACTATCAGGGCACGCCCTCATACTCTGCTTCTGACTGGCTAGTAGTCCTTACCTAGGTACTGTCAGGGCACGCCCTCATACTCTGCTTCTGACTGGCTAGTAGTCCTTACCTAGGTACTGTCAGGGCACGCCCTCATACTCTGCTTCTGACTGGCTAGTAGTCCTTACCTAGGTACTGTCAGGGCACGCCCTCATACTCTGCTTCTGACTGGCTAGTAGTCCTTACCTAGGTACTGTCAGGGCTAGGGGTGGTACGGTTCATGAAAAAACATTGGAACCGCTCGGTTCGCTTGTCTCGGTTCGGAGCGTGTGTGTGTGTGTGTCGCACGGGTCATCAGTCCACTGTTAATGTGCACTAACCACTTACTGCCGTAGTGCCCACTTTATACACCTATATTAAAACACTTACTGGAAGAGGGGGATGAGCGTGACGAACGCAACACATGGCAGCTGATCGGACGAGTCACGTGGTTCTTGCTGCTCCCGAATTTCAAAACAGACTCTAATGGCGTCTCGTTCTGAATATGATCTCGTATTTTACGAAAATAGTTCACCGAAACGTGTTTCTGAAAACATTTTAAGCGGGAAATAGGCCATACAGTTGCTGAATCTGTCTGTTTTTTTGATCGACAAAAGTCAGTTTAAAAGATTTTCGTCAGATTTTGAGAGGCGCCGAGCTGACCGCTCCTCGGGAGTGTGGCGTGCTGCTGCTGCAGGTCACGTCACATGCAGAAATGTCAAGTGGGAGAGATGAGGAAGGCTGCCCGGAGTTGGAGGATGCGCTAGCGTCGTATGAGTGTGGTGTGTGGGAACATTTTGGATTTCATGTTACCTATGATGACAGCGGAAATAAAACAATAGATAGAACTGCCACTGTGTGCATGTATTGTGTAACATGCATTCAATATGCTAATTTTAGCTATATATCATATGCTGAAGTATATTTCTGGAGTGTTAAAGATTAAAAGAAAAAATAACAAGAACCGTAGAGAACCGAAAACCGTGACCCTAAAACTGTGATACGAACCGAACCGTGGATTTTGTGAACCGTACCACCCCTAGTCAGGGCACGCCCTCATACTCTGCTTCTGACTGGCTAGTAGTCCTTACCTAGCTACTGTCAGGGCACGCCCTCATACTCTGCTTCTGACTGGCTAGTAGTCCTTACCTAGCTACTGTCAGGGCACGCCCTCATACTCTGCTTCTGACTGGCTAGTAGTCCTTACCTAGCTACTGTCAGGGCACGCCCTCATACTCTGCTTCTGACTGGCTAGTAGTCCTTACCTAGCTACTGTCAGGGCACGCCCTCATACTCTGCTTCTGACTGGCTAGTAGTCCTTACCTTGGTACTGAGCATGTGCGACTCCCAACAAAGATGGAACAGAAGTGAGAGGTCTCACTCTGTAGCTAAAACAGAGAGCTCAACACACAGGGTGAAAAGAGGAGCTGCAGCAATGTGCAGTACAACAAAAATATGGTGTTTTTTGAAAATGAAACCATGTAAACCTATTCTGGTACAACCTCTAAATACAATTATGAACCTGAAAATGAGCATAATATGAGCACTTTAAAATGTAAACTTACAGCCTGATGAACAGTAACATGCAACTGCTGCTGACTTGTACATTCTGATGTAGCTACAGGAAGGAAGCTACTGACCACAATGATGAATCAGATACTGTTGACATGATGTCATGATTTGATCAGAGTGCTGTAAAACTAAACTATTATCACGTTCACTTTTGTTCCTTAAACTAGTTTAATCACTTCTACTTTCATACATTGACAGAAGCCCCGCCATCCCCACTGCCACCAATGGAGGCATAAATCTCAGAGACAGATATCTCAACACCTTGACAAAAGTAGAAACCACTGAAGGGAAGTGAGAACATCTGCTTTTTGTCGTTGCCTAGAGGAACTGACCCCTGAAAAATGTTTATCAGTGTTTTAAGCCCCCGACGTCTCCTTCCAGGCAGCGCTGCCTGGAAAGCATTAGGATTAGGCAATGGTTATGGTTAGGGTTACGGTTATGGTTAGGGTTCGGTGCCTTGAAGTCATCGGTACCAGTGCTGCCTTGAAGTTAATTAGGCAATGGTTATGGTTATGGTTAAGGTTAGGGTTAGGTGCCTTGAAGTCAACGTTCGCAGCTCTGCCTGGAAGGAGACGTTGGGGGCTTAAAATACCATTGAGCCTGAAAAACACATAGACCAAGTAACATAAGAGATATCTATGTATCATAAAAACTACAAATGTGCTCATAATAACTTGCAGAGGAGAAGTTAAAAAGCAGCTAAACTTATTTTTTTTAAAGTGTTATCATTTAAGGCACTCAGAAAAGCCTGAGTTACAAACTGGACGCATTAAGTTTGAAAGATACTTCATAGTTCACCTCTTGGGCACTGCTGGAAGCTCTTGAGCTGTGCTATGTGGCAGCCCTATCACTCTGACATCTCTCCACAAATACATGTCTATAGATTCTGTGTGTGTGTGTGTGTGTGTGTGTGTATAGAAGAAAAAAATAAATAATTTACCCATAGCGATAAATAAATTACTTCTTATTGTTATTTACTGAGTCAGGGAGTGTCTAATGAAAATACTACTTACAAAATATGTAGTTAGCGTGAAACAACAATGTTGTTATCCGGTTTTCCTTTTGAATGAGGAATAGATTATCACCGCCGGCTGGTATGGAGAGTTATTTCCTCTCACACAGGTGCAGAAAGTACGTGGTACTTGGCCCTTGGCTGTAGTCTGTGTGGTGTAGGGTTGTTGGAACAAATTCCGAAAGTCAAATATAATTCGAATAGTAAAAAAATCAATACTATTCGAATGCTGAAATTACTATTCGAATGTGATTTTTTTATAAATATGTTGGCTAACGTTAGCTAATCTCTCTTCTTCTCATCTTGGCCTACCCGCATGTGAAAACGAAATGCTTTTGTCATGTCAAGTCTGATGACGTTAGAGGGAGTGAGAAACACAAGGCATTGTGAGCTAACGTTACGTAGCGAGTAACGTTAGTACACGGGGGAGTGACAGGCTGCGGCTGGAAATCAGAAGAAGGATGGGAAATAGTTTTAACATGACTTTAAAATCGACATCCACTGAGCCAAAATGCTTATGTTATCAATAGTTAGCTCGTTCTGGTTTCCTAACTGCGTTGCGAGGTATAGGACCTTAGGAGCTTCATGGAAACAGCTAAAGTTAATGTTAGCTGCCCTACAGCTGTCAGAGTAGCTTTGACTTCATATATTACCTTCTAACAGCTATATTCTAAGTAACGTGACAATCTCCAAGAAACAGGTTGCTTATAAATCACTAAAATAGTAGCGACATCACCATTTGGCTTAGTTATCAATGCCGTTAGCATCGTGGCTAACACTATTGTTAGTTTATGACAAATGGTTTCGGCTGTGCTATCTAACATGATGTCACTACACTTGTTAGATAATGTTTCATTACAGAGTTCTCTGTTGATTTGTGTTTGTCGCTGTGTGCTCGTGGTGGAAAATGAATGTAAACAGAGAGCGGCGTGTCGGAAATGCAATGCGCCGTGACGTAGGTCCCTTCCAGACCAGGCTGGTGTTAGAAGTCCCTCTAGTGGACAGAACGTGTAACAACAACCACATGTTTATAGTGGCATTGACAATGCATAAGCCTGAGTAGCAGTGGCGTAGGCAGAAATAGTATTTTGGACGGGCCAGTACAAAAGTGAGTGGTCCATTTTCAAAAAGACGTAGAAGTAGCAAAAAGAACAAACTGGAAAAAACAGCAACAATTTTACCTTTCCAACATATACTGCATTACAACGTCAATAGCAGTACTGTCTACAACATGCTCAACCAACAAAGCTCAGTCTAAGAAGTTTGTACACAACAATATAGACGAAAACCTGTTGATTTTAACCTATTCAGGCTAGCACCGGATGCAGCATTGGCTCTGCATAGCACTGTTATAAAATTAACCATTTTATTGCAGTGGCAACTAAACATGAACCCAAACAGCAGAGAAGGAAGTTTACATGACATAGAATAGCCTACATCAGACAGAAATCACACATGTAACATATCCTTTGTGCATTCATAACTCATTCATTAACTCGATAATAAAGCCGTAAAGTAGGCTTCAACTCAGGACAGTGCCACTTCTCACAAATACAGATAGGATTGGAGATGAAAAGTTTAACTGACACGTAACTGCGACCAGCTTCGTGGGAAATTAAGAATCAATGCTACCTGTTGTTATCTGCTTCTGACAGGGCGCTGGTGGAACTCTCTGCACTGGTGGTGGATGTCGATGCACTTACATCATTAGGTTTTGCTTTTTTAATAATATATCTGTCCATTTTAGTCTAATTCTGATTACCTAATGCACATGCATGCATGTGCAGTGGGGGGATGGAGGGGGGGTCACTAAAAAGGCATTTTCATCCGAGAGACGCTGTGATTGGTGAATAGGATATGGAGCAGGGGACAGACAGCGACATAACCAATCACACTATGACAGACATTCCACTTAGCACCAACTGCAATGTTTAATTCTAAGTATTTTCAGCACCTATGCATAACAGCATTGTTGCTTCAGGACTATGGTCAGAAAATGAGCTGCAAATGCGCTACGCGCAGTAAAAAAAAAATCAAAGAATGAAAACTTCCAGCCAAGCATTGTTTGAATTATGAAAGATATAATGAAAAGTGGCCAGCAAGTCGCCAAATGTTAGACAGTGTATGGAGTCCACGGCAGTGACAGGATCAAAGAAAACTAAAAACTACGTCACTCACAGATAAGTTATCTTCTTATTTAATGTGGGCAAATCACAAACGTGTTTCAGCTAGAAGCCATCATCAGTGTTCAGGATTTCTTACTAAATAGGAAGGTTATTAGGTTACTTAAATAATAACGCAAGAAGCATGAAACACATTTTACTCTGTGAGGGCCAGCACTCAAACAAACTGACGGGCTGTCAGCTCCACTGGGGAAATGTCTGCACATGCTGCAGGAAAGCTCGTCCTTATTTCCACTGGATTCCATCCAAGAAATCTGTCCATACCACTTTAAAGAGGAGCCATTGTTGTCGCCAGCTAGCCAGCTAGTTAACGTTAGCTGCTGAAGGCAGCCCGGAGAGTCTGCCTGTTGTTACCATAGCAACCACCTCCGAAGGCTTCCTAATTGTTTGATCCTTATTCTATGGTTTAAACAGCTTTGTTTTAATTAGAAGAAAAGACACATTAAACCATAAACACACACAACTAGTTCTATTACTATTTCTTTTTTTACATACATTTGAATATTTTTCATAACAAAACGTATTTTGATCAAACTTGGCTGGACGGGCCAGTGAGTAAAGTGGGCAGGACAGTGCCGCCCTGGCCCATTACTGACTGACTGAAATACATAAAAAAAAATAACAAATGAAATTCGAATGGTATTACAGAGGAAGATTGACAGCTCTAGTGTGGTGTGTTCCAGTGCTATTTTTTAATTAAAGACAAAGACGATGTGGGCCGACGTGAGGCAACGCCACCGTCGGCCTTCGTCGCCACTAGTTCTTGGCCATCGGCTTGGTGTGTCAGGGCCTTTGGATGTTCAGACTGAATATCACCTAGGGCTCATTGTGTCCTAATTTAGGATTCTATAGTGGCCCAAGGGTAGAAGCTCATTCTGAGCCTCTCAGTGCTGGCCTTATGTATCAGGTATCTTCTTTCTGACATCAACAGCGAAAAAAGGCTGTGACCTGGGGATTTGGATCTTTAATGATTCTCTTACGGTACAGATCCATTTGACTGACACGACTGAAGCGTGGTGTCGCGACGTCACACATCCATGGAGAAATGCTCCATGCCCTTGACCGGCAGCTGATTGGACGAACGCGTGACGGGGGTCTGGCTTCTCGAGAATTTCAACAGAGTGTCATGGCGGCTCGTTGAGAATACAATCTAGTATTTTACAAAAGTAGTTCACCGAAACGTGTTTCTGAAAACATTTTAAGAGAGAAATAGGCCGTGCAGTTGCTGAATCTGTCTACATTTCAGATCAACAAAGGTCAGTTTAAAAGAGTTTCGTCTACTTCTGCTGGATAGTCGCATCGCGTTCAACGGATTCATTTGCATAAAGATGGGCATCGGCCAGCTTTGTGACACGCAGCATTTTTTCAAATGCATCACAGCCTTCCCGGAATGCTTTGCGTGCACGTTGAAGTCGCTTGACGTCACCCATAGGAATAGAGTGGAGCGCGGCGCGACAGAAGCGTCGCACGGTCAAATGGATCTGTACCGTTAGCCTTAGTATTGCAGCACCTGATGTAAATATCCTTTAGGCAGGATAGGGCTACGCCTATTGTATGTTCAGCCGAAGGAACCATTCTTTGCAGGACCTTGCGGTCCTGTTCAATGCTATTTCCGTTCTAGGCAGTGATATTCCCGTCAGGACCTTCTTGATGATGCAAGAGTAGAAATTCCTTAGTATTTGATTGGATACACATCATTTCCTTAGGCATCTGTGGTGAAACTCACCACCGAGTAGCCGGTTTTGAATGGCGTACTGAGTGATCCAGAGAGTGCAAGGGGAATAAACACTCTGGATCTTTGAAATATGAATACTTTGAAGGCGGGCTGTAGGCTGCCCACCCAATCAAAAGATACACTATTGGTATTTTCTGTGCTATTTCTTCCGTTGAATAAACATATTTTCTTAACTTTTGATTGGATGGATAAGACGCATGTTTGGGTGGGCTGAGCCCAACCCTGACCCTAGCTACGGCCTGCCTTGAATGCACCTCTTCACTTTGTTTTCTGTGTTGTGATTTTTTTTTTAACGTGGCATGAAAAATTCATGTCACAATAAAAAACAATTTTTTTAGTTATGAAAGACAAAAAGCATAATTATTGTTCTTTTAGAATATGTTTTACTTTTGACACATACTATACATGTATGTCAATTTCATTTAACATACAATAACAATGGGTATTGTATTTCACTTTGTTTTGTTTGATTTTCTTTAATTTTGGCATTTTTAATTGTCCATACATCCCCCAAATTTAGAGGACAATTCAAAATGGCTATTTTCTTTTTGTTCAAAATGGCTATTGTTCTGCTTTACTTTCCCCCACATCATACGAATAATGTAAGCTTAGAAATTCACATTGATAAATAGCCTATACCATCAGCCAAATTCCACTCATTTTTAGAGATGGCTGTATATGATCAATCTAAGCACCATCGTAGGCTACCTTACACACTTATGGCTTGACCTTTGTTGGGGACGTTGTAGTCTGCAATGTTCAAAGAGCTTTCAGGAAGGTTAGTGTCTATACGGCCAATTGATTTCTTGTTTAATGATGCAGCAAATATCCGCTCATACTGACTCTCACTCTCTCTCTCTCTCTTTTCCTACGCTCTGCATTTTTTGAGGCTGTCTTCGTTTCTGTTTTTTATCTAGCCCACCATTCCCCTCTTTGCTCCTCTGCGCACTCCTCCTGCAGAGCATGGAGAGCTGTCTGTTGACGCATCGACACCGGCCAATCACACGCCGTATCTCCAAGTTGCAGGACCCGACTGACCAATAAGAGAAAAGCACGGGGCGGGATGTGTCCAGACCACTCACACCTCCACACAGAAAATCACTGGTGTTCAAGATTGATAAAGAGACAGGCAGGGACCGAGAGTGGATCCGCGAAACGGGGACAGGGGCACAAATATAAGGAGACAGACAGATACAGTGAGATTGCTTAACGAGGTTCCACTACGGGGTAACTGTTGACATGAACGTGTCAGTTTGACCAGCTCTAGACCCGCTCTCTAACAGGTCCACCGCAGCCGCAAGCATGTCGACGGCAGAAGGAGCCGGCCAGCGCGAGGAAGGGGAGTACGGAAGGGCGGCAAAGCGGCTAAAAACGGAGGAGAGGGAGAGGGAGACGGAGGCGGACGCGGAGGAGAGAGAGGAGGGGGAAGAGGAATTAGAGGAGGGGGAGGATTCGGACTCCGGCTCGCTGCCCGGTAACGTAGAGTCAGCGGTGGACAACCGGGCCAGGTGGAGCGCCAGCCAATACGGAGCAGCACGGAAGGTAAGGAGGGCAAAAAATATGTTCTAACGTTACCCTGCAGGACAGCATCACAGACATCCGCGTGCGTGCGTGCGTCCGTGTGTTTGCTGCCGCTGTAAGTCTGTCATTGGGTGAGCATCTCCTGTCACACTACCGAGGTCACTTGTGTCAGTGATGAACACCACTAACAGGATGTAGGCTGGAAATCCAGGCTAGAATTTAGAACGGCAAGTAACATGCAACACTGCATATATATATATATATATATTTTTTTTTTTTTTTTTTTTTTTTTTTCCTCAAGTAGGCCTATAAAAATATACGGTAACACTTCACAATAAGGTACACAAAAAAATAGGTAGTTAATGATTAGTTACTGTTTTTGAAAGAGTAACGAATGATTAGTTACTGTTTTTCAGAAGGGTAGTTACTGTTTTTTGAAAGGGTAACTACCCTTCTGAAAAATAGTAACTAATCATTCGTTACTCTTTGCAAAAACAGTAACTAATCATTAACTACCTACTTTTTTGTGTACCTTATTGTAAAGTGTTACCAAATATACATATATTTAGTCAAGTTTTAGCTCAGTTATTTGGGGTTAAAGTTACTCTCCATGATGTTTTTACACTGCAGTTACTAGGGGTGTCACGATTCTCCAAATCCTCGATAAAATTTTCGATTCTAAGGTCACGGTTCGATTCTTGATTTTTTTTCTTTGATTAAAGTTGTAGCATTGGGGTCAGCCCAATGGTCCCACATTTCTACAATTTTTCTTAAAATTAGGCCCTGTTCCCACAGCCCTATGTTAGGGTTAATGTGGGAACATAAAGCTGCTTACACACCAACCAGACAGCCAACCCTCGGCAGAAAAAGCAGTTGGACTGATCAGTCTCCCCGAGTTCCAGGTCAAAAAAGTGCCTCAGAACACACCAAAGCGACAAGACGTAATACGTCTCCATAACAGCAGGCGGCGCTAATCTGTATTGTCGCCCAAAAATGAAAACCGGCAGCTGATTGGACGAACGCGTCACGTGGGTCTGGTTTCTCCAGAAATTCAAAGCCAGACTGTCATGGCGGCTTGTTCAGAATACGATCTCATATTGTACAAAAATATTTCACTGAAACGTGTTTCTGAAAACATTTTGAGCGAGAAATAGGCCGTGCAGTTGCTGAATCTGTCTTCATTTCAGATCAACAAAGGTCAGTTTAAAAGATTTTTGTCAGATTTTGAGAGACTCTAGTCACGCTCATCCCGCTCCCCGTTTCCGGGTTAGCTCTCCACCAATCAGATGGGTCATTTGAGTCTGACTGCCGGCAGTGCCCGCCCCGCCGATTATACATGTCAAATCAGCCAAAATGAAGGCCGACGGCCCCTCGGACGGATGACGGCACGAAACACACCGAACAGACTCGAGTCACCGACCTCGCCAGACTGACCGATTATCAGCTTGGTGTGTCCGGGCCTTTAGACAATGCATGCACTGAGACAAAAATGCATTTGCCCACCTATATAAATATAGAGGAGACGGTGAATAACCTTATTTCAACAAATGGTGGCGTTTTCCTTTAAGACAGGTGGCCATATGGGCAACGTGTGTATGTGACGTAGTCTGGCGGGGTTTGTTATGGGAGGTGAGGCTCTCCCATGTCTGTGTGGAGGAGTCCTGTAAGCGGCAGGTGCGGCAGACACAGTGAAGTGCATGCTTTTTCATAGGTAGTGAAGCTACAGTAGTCATTGTTTTGTGTTTGCTGCAAAGACGAAATAAAGCACCTGATCAGTGCAACGTTGTCACGACGTCTCCCGGCCATTTTTCACCGCAGAGTTGCCAGACTAAAAGCTGGCTACCAGCCAGGCTAAAGCTAATTGAGTTAGCCTAAAAAAACAAGGTGTCTGTCCTAGGGATGTCACCATCGTACCGATACCACCAAAAGTACACGATACTCGATGTCATGTCAATCTTTTTTTCACTGTCACTGTTTGTTTTTTTCTCTCTCTGTTACTGTTTTGGTGTGGAGTGGAGGGGCTTGAGTTGAGGGGGCAAGGAGAGCGTGATTCACATGTGTGTGTATATATATATATATATATGTATATATATATATATATATGTATATATATATAAGGGCTGTCAATCGATTAAAAAAATGTATCTAATTAATTACATACTCTGTAATTAATTAATCGAAATTAATCGCCTGAAACCTCAAAAAAAGAAAAGAAAAAAAAACGGTACTAAACAACAGTCGGTGACATTAAAGAACGGCTTGTTTATTGCTAAGGCCATATGGTCAAAATTAAATGATTTAATAATAATGTATAACAATAACAATAACTTATTTCACTAGTAAATTGCTGTTGAACGACAAAAACAACCGCCAGATGGGAAAAGGACATTTACAATAACTGCAAATGCACCACGAGGCTGTAGTTTACCAGTTTCATTGAACACACCGTCTGTGTTGTTTTTCCGACGGCTAAAACACAGTCAAACTTTACACCGTTTAGCGTTAGCTGTCAGCATTTTAACCGTTTTTAATCCAGCTACTAGCTAGTGGTAGGCTAACGTTAGCTGCTGTCGAGTATAGTATTAACTAGTTAGCGGTAGGCTAACGTTAGCTGCTGTCGAGTATAGTGTTAACTAGCTAGCGGTAGGCTAATGTTAGCTGCTGTCGAGGATAGTGTTAACTAGCTAGCGGTAGGCTAACGTTAGCTGCTGTCGAGTATAGTGTTAACGAGCGTCACGTGTTTGTGTTGCCGTCTGTTTCAGAGCATCAGAGAGAAGAGCAGACATATCAGTGGCACCAGATTTCGGTAGCCAGGGTTGGCAGGAAGAAGATTTTTACAAGTAAATGTTCCAGTTAATGATCCAGGCAGCACATTCTCGTCTCCCTCCTTCATTTTACAGTCCAATGGTGGCTAGAACGGCTGGAATGGATTCATCTGCGTTATTTTTTCTCAGATTAATTAATCGAAATTAACGCGTTATTTTGACAGCCCTAATATATATATATATATAATATCGTGCAACCCTACTCCAAAACATAATTGGTTGTTATGGTTCCAACAGGCAGACTCTCTGAGCTGACAGCTAGATGTAAAGTGACTGCCACAGCAATGGCAAAACAAAGTTCTTTAATGTTATATAAAGGATTACAGTCCCTTCAAAGTGGTGAGGACAGTTTTCTTGGCTGGAATACAGTGTGAAAAAGGAAGCGCTTTTCTGTAAAAAGACATTTCCCCAGTGGAGCTGACAGCCCATTTGCGAGAGAGCGGAAACCAAGCCTCCGCTACTCACTGATAAGTGATTTCATTTAAGAAGAAATCATGAATGCAGATGACGGCTTTTAGCTGAAACGCGTTGCCCACATTAAATAAGAAGATGACTTATCTGTGAGTGCCGGGTCCCTCTTTGATCCTTGTCACTGCTGTGCAGCCGATACACTATCTAAGAACTGGAGCTGTGCGGGATACTTTCAAATATATCTTTTTTAATTCAGACAATGCTTGGCTGGGTGTTTTCATTTATGATTTTCTTTTACTGCTGAGGTGTTAACATGTAGTAATCATCTTCATGTAGAACATGTGGTCATGCAGTTGGTTGACACCCTTTCTGCTGTTGTTGCGACGATGCTGCTGGTTCTGCCGGGGCAAATATATTTTTGCCTGAATAGGTTATGATGGACAGTAGGGGTGGAACAGTACACAGAAGTCACGGTTCGTTTCATACCTCGGTTCAGACATCATGGTTCGGTACAATGGAGGGAAAAGCAAAACAAAAATGCAGAAGTCAATTTTTTTTATTGTACATGTCTCAGGCTGTCCACTGAGTAGCTGTAACAGCTTGAAGTATATAAAGTAAGATGTAAACAGTAAACAATAAGTATCCTGCATCATCTCCAGAGTCCATCTGTAACTTGTAAACAAAATAAGACAATCAGCTAGTAGTGTGATATGGGAGACAAGCCCTGCTCTCATATGTGAATGCACAGAGCAGGGATGTTAAAAGAGCAGCTTCAGTTACACAGAGCAGTTGACGAGTTTTGATGTTAGCTTCACACGCTAACGGCGAAGCTAACAGCTAACGGCAGAGCTAACAGCTGAAAGCGGAGCTAAGAGCTAACGGCGGAGCTAACAGCTAATAGCAGAGCTAAGAGCTAACGGTGGAGCTAACAGCTAATACCGGAGCAAACAGCGAAGCAAATGGGCCTGGAGGCCATTTGTGGTCGAGGTGAGAATGGATACAGCTACGTCAGTGTTTGGTTGTATATGGAAGGGACTAGTTTGCTTCGTGTGGACTCACTGGACTGACTGACTGGACATGTAGGCGGAGCTCGGAAGCTTCAGAGCTAAGGGCAGGGCTACAGATTAGGTGTCCCTAAAGAACCATGTGTCTAACAGTAGTTCCGCATTACATTAATTAATTTGCACGCAAGTTTTATTTATTTTTATACCGTGTATTCTCCGTGTAAATTCATGTGCCGAACCGAGACGCCCGTACCGTTTCGGTTCAATACGAATACATGTATCGTTCCACCCCTAATAGACAGGTTATTTCTATACTGTTGTGTACAGCCTTTAAAGACTGAGCTTTGTTGGTTGAGCATGTTGTATAGACAGTGTGTTGCTGGTATTGCCTTTGTAATGCAGCATGTTGCAAAGTAAAAGTGTCACTCACTCATTCAGTTTGTCTATGTTTGTCCTTTTTTCTACTTCTAAGTTTAAGTTGCTTTTTTTCTGGGAAAAAAAAACTGTTGAACTGGCCCACCCAAAAAACTATTTCTGGCTACACCACTGGTCTATTAGTGCAGCCCTTTGTGATGTGCTGAGGTGGAGGGGACAGCGAAAACTGATGCTGCGTTGCTGGGGTTGTCTGAGGTCGAGTGGACAGGACAACCTGACGCTGCAGGTGGCTCAGGATTTGCAGGGGTGGAAGAATATATTTCAAAAGTGCATGTGAGGAGAGAAAAGGAGTGTATGTGACCGTTGGGTGCATTATATAAATAAAAAAACTGTGATGCTAAACCACAGCCAATAATAGCACCTAAAACCGCCCACAGATGGTCTGCGGTAAAGCTGCTCTGCGCTGGCCATTCTATTGTTGTCCATAAGATGAATTAATAAATAAAATGCAAAGGCTTACAGCTATTATTTAAAAAGGGGATGGAAAATCACTTTAATTGACCATTACTAGCAGGGCTAACATTGGCTAACTAGATAAAAAAATAAATGTATTGGTGTTTTTTTTGTGCAGACTTAAAATAAAAAAGGGGGATATTTTAAGGAATGCGCTGCTTGCTGGTCTGATGTGCCGTACGGACACCGTACTTCCGGCCGTGGGCTGCCACTGCACACCGGGTCACAGCTGTGTTCCTGTGCCGTCCAAAGTGGCTAGTGAGAGTGAGTGTGTTACTTGCCATTGCCGAAATCTACCCGCATTTGGCGGGTTGGCGGGTGTCAAGCATGTATATATATATTAGGGCTGTCAAAATAACGCGTTCATTTCGATTAATTAATCTGAGAAAAAATAACATGTTAAAAAAAATAACGCAGATTAATCCATTCCATATTGACGTTTGACCCGGAGCCGTTCTAGCCACCATTGGACTGTAAAATGAAGGAGGGAGACGAGAATGTGCTGCCTGGATCATTAACTGGAACATTTACTTGTAAAAATCTTCTTCCTGCCAACCCTGGCTACCGAAATCTGGTGCCACTGATATGTCTGCTCTTCTCTCTGATGCTCTGAAACAGACGATACAGGCAACACACTAGTTAACGCTAGTTAACACTATACTCAACAGCAGATAACGTTAGCCTACCGCTAGCTAGTTAACACTATACTCAACAGCAGATAACGTTAGCCTACCGCTAGCTAGTTAACACTATACTCAACAGCAGCTAACGTTAGCCTACCGCTAGCTAGATAACACTATACTAGACAGCAGCTAATGTTAGCCTACCGCTAGTTAGTTAACACTATACTCAACAGCAGCTAACGTTAGCCTACCGCTAGCTAGTTAACACTATACTAGACAGCAGCTAATGTTAGCCTACCGCTAGCTAGTTAACACTATACTCAACAGCAGCTAATGTTAGCCTACCGCTAGCTAGTTAACACTATACTCAACAGCAGCTAACGTTAGCCTACCGCTAGCTAGTTAACACTATACTCAACAGCAGCTAACGTTAGCCTACCGCTAGCTAGTAGCTGGATTAAAAACGGTTAAAATGCTGAAAGCTAACGCTAAACGGTGTAAAGTTTGACTGTGTTTTACTGTAGAGGATTCAACACCGGTATGTAACAATCTGGAGCTACCGTCGGAGAAACAACACATGCCTGGTGGTGCATTTGAAGTTATTGTAAATGTCCTTTTCCCATCTGGTGGTTGTTTTTGTCGTTCGACAGCAATTTACTAGTAAAATAAGTTATTGTTATTCTTATACATTATTATTAAATCATTTAATTTTGACCATATGGCCTTAGCAATAAACAAGCCGTTCTTTAATGTCACCGACTGTTCTTTAGTACCCTTTTTTTTTCTTTTCTTTTTTTACTTTCTTAAAACGTATTGGTTCAGGCACCGTTAATTATGTATGCGATTAATTTCGATTAATTAATCACAGAGTATGTAATTAATTAGATTACATTTTTTAATTGATTGACAGCCCTAATATATATACACACACATATATTCTAACCCAATGGAATCAGATCAATACTCGGTAACTCCAAATACACAAGTCTGTTGCCACTGACCTTTCAAAAACCCAACCAAAAGATAACAGCTGTATGTGACGTAGCCACTTTTTGATGACATATACGTGCGCTGCACTGCCTTGCAGTGAGCGTAGAGCAAATTTCTTCTCATCTGATGGCATCTTAATTGTTCAGGGCTGCCAACTCTCAGGCATCGACTGTGAGACCTCCGCAATTGACCCTTTTCACATGCACTCACGCCACTTGTCCGTTTTGTGACGTAGAGAAAAACTAATTTATAACTGACAATGTTGCATCGGGAAAGATTACACCGACAGTGCACAGACAGACAAGACAGAGCAGCACAGAGCAACAGCAGCACCCTAGATCACTGCGGTCGAGTGAGCCATCGCTTGCGTAAACTGGGTCAAGCCAGCCGGAACTTGGGTTTTGATGCACGTCTATTTGTGCTGTTACGTGACTGGTACTTGGAGCAGCCAAAAAGGACGAAGAAAGACCTTAATCTGAGCAATAATTTCTCACACTTTGTACCAAATAAAATAAAAAATTCCAGAATAGGTTTGCAGGGAAGTGCAATGGATTTCTGCTCAAAAAGTCCCTGACTATGACCCTATCCAGTTTTAAATAGTTTCACTGCACATTACTGTACATGCAAAGTCAGCTCAAATGATATTGTAACACATTGGAAATGTTCTCATTTTTAAAATAAAATAAATAAATCCTTTCTTTCACAGGTTTGCTAAAATTGTGTTCAGAATGACCCAGACTATGATCATGTCAAATTGTTCTGATCATGGCAGTTATTTTACTGTACAAGTTGTTTTGTTTGTTTTTATTTAAAGGGAAATCACCTCATAACACGTAGTAACACATATGAAATATCCTAATGTTTAAAGGTACACTGTGGAGGAATTTCTCCCATCTAGCGGTGAAATTGTAGTGCTCCTTGCTTTTTCAAATGCGTGTTGCAACTACGGTAGCCGTTATGTACCAAGAAGCTATGACAACATGTCTTCCAATTTTTGCTTTTTTGGCGACGAGGATTCCTTCTCCTGTGGCTCGGCATAAGTATGATCTTCCATTTTGAACTAAAGTGTAGTGCAGGCTTTCAAATGTGCCGGGGCGGTGACAAGCGCCTCTCACTGATCTCCTTCTCCGTTTCAGCTGGTCTCAGTCACGTGACACTGGCTCTGAACGAAAACGCGTTGTGGATTAGCTAGACAGGTAGGCTAGTGCTCTATGTCCTTCTCAGCGATTATAGTTTTTCAAAATGGCGGAACGACATGGAAGTCTCCTTGGACTTGCCCGTCCAATGTAAATCCAGATAAGAAATTCTTCGCTTACGAGGATAAGTCAGATCATTGGCAGAAGTCATTTTACACCAATGAAGACATATTTATGAATGAAGACATTGATTTTAGCTAAAGGTCCCATGGCATGTAAATTTCACTTTATGAGGTTTTTTAACATTAATATGAGTTCTCCCAGCCTGCCTATGGTCCCCCAGTGGCTAGAAATGGTGATAGGTGTAAACCGAGCCCTGGGTATCCTGCTCTGCCTTTGAGAAAATGAAAGCTCAGATGGGCCGATCTGGAATCTTCCCTTTATGACGTCATAAGGGGACAGGTTACCTCCCCTTTCTCTGCTTTGCCCGCCCAGAGAATTTGGCCCACCCATGAGAAAGAGAGAGACATCATGGCTTGCAAACGAGCAAAGTGGCAGTTGGTCAAGGCCACACCCCCACCCTCCACCATGCCCCCCCCCCTCTCTCCTCCTCAATAGCTACAGACACAGAAATGGCACATCCTAAGGAAAGCTCATTGTGGGACTGGCTCTAGTGGCTGTAATTCTGCACCAAGGCTGAATTTCGGGAAAGAGACTTCAGATACAGTATTAGGGGACCACTAAGGTCTATATAAAAGAGACTTCAGATACAGTATTAGGGGACCACTAAGGTCTATATAAAAGAGACTTCAGATACAGTATTAGGGGACCACTAAGGCCTATATAAAAGCATCCAAAGAGCACCATGTCATGGGACCTTAATAAAATACGTAAAACACTACACAGTGTATCTTTAAACTCATAACATCTTTTCCATGAGAGGTTAAAGTTTAAAAAGGATATTTTTCAGTCAGACCTGGCTGAGAGAGCAAAAAGGACAACAAACATTTCAGTGCATGTACTTTTAAAAAAAAGTTACATGCACCAGAGCATGAACAGAGAAAAGGTTTTTGAGCCCTGTGTGTTGCCTTTGACAACAGCAGGTCACATGACTCTTCTGGTAGGCCTGTTTTGAAAATCATCAGCTCATCTGAATTTCTTCTGATTGTCAGCACACTGTCTCTAGCTGCTCAGCTTCTGGGCAAGGGTTAATCTGTGGTCTAAGGCCAGAGTTAAAAATAGGCCAGCAGCATAGTCACCGTAGGGCTGTCACTGAATATGACTTCATGTTTTTGGTGTGACTAGGGGAAGGGCCAGTGAGAAAAAGAAGTCACAATAATGGATATGCATTTTTAAATATGATAAATTCAGTAATGCAATTTAATTTGAATCATTGCTAACACTTTACTTGAAAGTATCTACATAAGAGTGACATGATACTGTCATGGACGTGTCATAAACATTATTAAGGGTTAGGGTTATGGTTCATGTATCATGACTGTGTCATGACAGTGTCATGTCACTCTTATGTAGATACCTTCAAGTAAAGTGTTACCTAATCATTAATCTCTACTTTCTGTCGGAATGTATCTGTCATTTCAAGATTACTCATTCACGTTGAGCCCCATAAAATGTGAAAATAACAGGCGGATGACCGAGAAGTGAAACCCCGATTACATTGTTTGGGAACTTATGTGTGAGTTGATAAACAGTCAAGTGACTTAATACACTTAAATCTGATTGGGTGAAAAATAGGATTTGATTTGTCATGTAGTAGGTGTAGTTTTTGTCACTTCTGTGTTTGGTTGAGTAATGTTATGTGTGTGTGTAATTAAAAACCTAGTCAGGCTACACAGTACACTACGTTCTCTCCCTCTGAACTGCTTAGATATCTTGGTGATTTATTGGTCTTTACATTCAGATGTAGTTCACCTGAACTTTTGCCACTCAAGTATTTGCTCTCCAGCTTCAGTGATCACATCATTTGCAGTAGACAACTGTAGTTGTGTGACTCCCACCACTCCTAAATGCCGTATCTGGGTTAGGGTTAACACTCTATAGAGATAAATCAACACCTCAACTTTGAAAATGTTGTTTTTCTCACACGATGAACGAGTATCAACCAAGATAGCCAAAGTGAAACCAGAACTTTATTTCTGTTACAGAAGAAAGAAAGCTCATTCTAAATAACGACATTTGTAATTAGGCAAATGACTAAAAACCCAGCCCAACCTTGCTCAACAAGATGTCATTATCTCAACATGGATGGGGACTGTTGTACATTTATATTTGTCTCTTTCTCTTCAACTGCCATTCAGCTACTTCTACCACTTACATGCTGAGTTGGTTCAAAAGATTTGTTCTTCATTCTTAACCAACAGAGTAAACAGAGAAGTGAGGAGTTGTTTGCTTCCACTGGAAGGATGTGCTGTAACGTATACGTGTAGCTATCAGTCAACCACACTGTGTTAGTTCTCTGCGTTTCCTTTCTCACTGTCTCACCGTTACAGGATGCAGGAGTACTAGAATGGCACACACACCCACACACACACATATTTGTCTTGCTGTACTTGTGAGGACCCTATTGACAGGATGCATTCCTTAACCTTAAGCCAAATCTTAACCATCACAACTAAATACCTATCACAACCGTTTCTTTGAACCTAACCTGAAACTGAAATTCACCTGTATCTTCAAAACCAAGTCTAAACCTTCAGACAGTCCTTTAAAGTAATGAGGACCGGCCAAATGTCCACACAATGCACAAATGCCCTCACAAAGATAGCAATACAAGCCCACACTCACATGCACGCACGAGTCCTGAGTGAAGGTGGTATCACTTTGCCGTGTAATCAACATGCACGTAGTCTAGTTTCCACACACACTCAGGTATGCATGCACACACACACACACACACACACACACACACACACACACACACACACACACGTGTCATCTGATCATTAGAGGGTGATTAAGAAGATAGATGGGCTACTTAGGTATGTTCGTTCCTTTAACCATTATTTACAGTCGGAAAAATACAGCCGTGACAGTCCTCTTTTACAAGTGTGTAGTTTACAATTTAAAAACAAGATTACAAAAAAAGAAACAACAGAATAAATAGAAATGCGTTAAAACACAAGGCTATCTAATGATCTCTTCAGTGGCTATTAGATCCTACATCAAAGACCCCTCCAGAGCTGAGAGCTCTTACAGAGCTTTGTTAAATCTGGTCGGGTTGGTTCAGATCAAAATTAGTTTCAAGTTGTCAGTACAAGGTTGGCCACTGTTAGCCAGTTAGACCTCTGCCCATGCAAGAGGCTTCTCTCCTGCATCTGATTGAAGAGATTTTTATTGAATTATTACAGCTGTCTACACAGACCATGTTTAAACTATAGTGTGTAGTTTCTGTCGCCCCCATGAGGAATTCTAAGTAATGACAACAACACCGTCGGCGCGTCCACATGACACAAGCCTTCCGTGATCACGCACCCACACACACACACACACACACACACACACACACACACACACACAAAACCCTCCTCCACACAGTTGCTAGTAGGTAGTAGCTAGTAGTAGTAGGTTCTTTAATAAAAGGAATATGAGAAGTCAGTCACAAGCAAAGTTGTTTCATTTATTTGGATATAAAAAGTATTTTAGGTTTTTAATTATTTGTGCTTCAAACTGTATTTATTTAATAAATAGTTTTTATTTATACTTTGAACTGTTTTAAACTGCAGGCTATATGGTTCAATGTTCATTTGTTGTCATTGCACAACACAGGATTGCACAACGAAATGCCGTTGTGGTCTCTTTATGTTACACAAGAAAAACCAAACAAAAGCAGTAATGATTTCCTGTAGTGCATTTTCTGAATATGCATAAAGAGGAATTAAACGACAGCGACAAAAACACTGTTGAATTCTCGGGGCAGATAATATCTTAACATAAAAAATTCTACATCAGAGAAACATTGTCCATCAACTTTGACTAAGTTTGAGCATCACAAAAACAATTTTCCATAAACCATTACAGGATACAGGCTACATGTACACACGTATTTGGGATTTTATCTGTTTATTATCATATGTATTAGAAGAAGAATTAGAATCCAGACCGACCCCTGGACAATTCAATCCTGTCAGCTTTAAACTGACTTACTAACTGCTATTACTGTTGGTGTACAGTGATACTTGTAGCAGGGCTGCACAATATATTGTTGTTTTATCGTCATTGCAATTGGCGCAATACACATATTGCGAAAAGACTGCAACATATCGTGAAGGACACTTGTGAAAGACAAAAAAAGATCAGTAGAAAACTGCACTTTAAATTGAAACTGTCACTTTCTTTTCAGTGGTGGCTTTTATACTCAGTTCAATGTTCAATTTGCTCAATAAAAGAATGTTGAAAGTGATTTCCTTTCATTTGTTTTAAATTCAAAAAGCAATTGTTGTAGTTTAGCAGAACACTGAAAGCGGCAGAAAATGAGAACACGCAAGGAATATCGTTATCGCGATATTCAACAACTTTACCACATATCGCATATTTTTCACATATCGTGCAGCCCTAACTTGTAGCAAATTTTTATAATAATAATACAATCGTGTTATGCATAGGCCTAAAACGTTATGAAGTGTAGGTCTAATGTTTTCTATTTTAAAATACATTCTATTGATGTTACGTGAAGTGAGGAATAGTGGACCCAAATGCAGGGAGAGGCAGGCAGGCAGGAGATGGCTTGAGTTCAGGGATTTATTGGTAAACAAAAAACGGCAGCTCAGAGGCTGGAAAAACCACACAAAGAAACTCAGAGAAAAACACAAAAGCAACAGGAAAAACACAGGCTGACGGCAACTCGGGCAGGAAACAAAAGGAGCAAACTTACAGTTACAATGCTCGCTTCAATATAATATAATGACGAGCCGAAAGCAGCTGCAGTTTTGTAACACTTCATCTGAGACATGCTATATCATGTAACAAAGACAGAAAGACAACAAATTAAAACAAAAATTTAGCGAAGAACAGGGGAGCTACTGGCTGCTGCATCTGCAAAAGACGGCAAGTGTGACAACACCCTAATGTTAGGTTATTCGCACACATGTTCCTAAATCTATTTTACAGTTCCCACACATCTATTTTTAGCCGCAAATGCGAGTAAAACGCTCACGCTGTCGAGCACTGATTTAGGTCAATATGCCCATCTGTTGTTGCTTGATGGACTTGAGTTTGCCATTTTTTGAGCATACAGTACCTTACGGTTATTCTGGACAACATTCAATATTAACACAGATACTGCATACTGCATTCATCAGTAGTATGCAGTATGAAACATCGTTTTATTCTGCAATATGCTAGGCCTTTGAACAAGCTCTTAAAGCATTGGGCAAAAAAAAGAACTCACACCACTATTGGAAATGAAAAATATAACTTATTGAGCTTTGCATCTTTTGTTTGTTTAAGATGTTGAAAATTTAAGAACCTGTAACTTAATTTCTTACATCTTTATTTATGTGAAATAAGCAAATACAACACCCTCACAGTGGGGTCTGTGAAGGTGGACAGGCCGACCGGCAAACCAGCGAACCCGACAGGCTACCGCTGGCTGTCATGTCAGACCGTCAGAGCAAAATTTGCTATTATCCATACATTTTCGTAAAACTGGCCATATTCGAGCTCTACATTGTTGATTTATCGCATAAAAAAGTCTCAGAAGTGAATTTAGTGATGAAATAGCAGACAAACATTGTAAAACGTTTCCAGTTGTTGGCCACAATGGCAAGCCGTTATTGTTGTTGTTGTGGATTGTTGCGGCGCTTTGCATTGTGGGACACAGTAGGCGAGATAGACTGGTCCGTGGCGTACTGGAGATTTTCTCCGAATCAGTGCGACATCCGGGTATTTTTGGCATACTGCAGTTTCGGCTTTTGTTTGCATAGTGCATACTACATGCTACATTTTGGCCAAAATAGTACGCGCTGCTAGTATCATATGCGGTTTCGAAAACTGCCTCTGTTTGTCCCTACAGCAATCAAACCATTATCTGCACGTCCACCACCTGGTGCCGTTCTTTAGAGTCCTGTCAGGACCTGTCTGCAGGTTCCTAAGCAGCATGGTTGGAGCTCCTACTTTCAGTGTTATTTCTTGATCAGGTCAATGGGTGAAAGTGAGTTTAGAAACTTGAACGGCAGTGAATCCTTGTGATTGAACTCCAGAACTGAGTCAGCTGAAAAGTAGACTCTCTTCTCTAGGGTTGGGCATCATTTTGATTTGAACAATTCTGATTCCAATTCCGATTCTTCCTTTCGATTCCGGTTCTTATCGATTCCCGATTCTGAGTTGAAACGGGTCACAATGCTTATTTCACAGATAAGAGGAACATTTTATTTTGATTCAATAGTGAATTACAGCTTTACAGGGCTTTTTTCAATGTAAAATTAAACCACACTTTAGAGTGCTGCAACACAACAAGCGCCCAAACTTGCGAGTGTTAGACTTGGAACCGTCGATCGGATTTGAAACCAAATTTTCCAAACGTTTCCAATAAAAAACGATTCCATTGGAATCGTAATTTTTTTAAACGGTTCCAAGTAGGAACCGGTTCTCGATGCCCAGTCCTACTCTTCTACAGGAAACACCGCCAAATACATGTCATTGATGGCTCCGTTATCCTTCAGTTCAGAGGAGTGTATAAAGTGCCTTTTCGAAGGTTGTCTTTGTCACCACATCCATTCTGGGAAGGTCAGTCAGTCTTGAGATCAAGTACCCTGGAGGAATCTGGAGCTGAACTTCACTCTCCCTGTGTTTAATTTTGCCTCTCCCCAAATCAAGGAGATAGTTGGAGAACTTCTTTTCACCTTCGTCAGTCCTCATGCTAATTTGAATAGATGTACCCCATTGTCACCGATACCCGATCCAGATATTTGAGTCAGATTCAGCATATCAGTATCAGATCAGTGCATCCCTAATATTAATGAGAATCCAGGCGTTCAAGTCTGAACTCTCTTCTAAATCCAAACCTGGAACACTTTCATTCCTGTTGCCAAGGGAATTAAAGTGTTAGCTATTAGAGTTAGTGTGCGAGCGGATGACTAAGAGCATGATTTTATGTCTGAGAGCAGTGAGAAGATGGCAGCTGTCGAGTTTGTGTTCTGCAGGCTGCAGCACAGAGATGTGCTATTTTCAGACTGCACTGCTACCTTTGAACAAAAAGACTCCGATAAAAACACAAGCGCTGAAAACACAGCGACAACATAGTATGTAATTCAGACTCAGACTCAGAGCTGATGATGATATTACATCCATAAAGGTGTAGGGAACCTGATCAATAATTTATAGCAGATTAGTGCATTAGACCGTTAGACACACAACAGAGACATTGCTAATCCACAATTTTAAATATATGCAACAAGCTGATGTTGGAGGTTCCTTAAATAGTAACTTAAACTGTGTTTTACTGCACTGTGGTTAAAAGTCAGTTTGACCTCTGACCACAGCCATGATCACTGTGGCTGGGTGTAGTCAGAAGAGTGCTCTCATGCACCTTTAGTCACACCCAACAGTAGGGCTGAACGATTTTTGAAAATAATCTAATTGCGATTTTTTTCCCAAATATTGGGATTGGGATATCGATTATTTTTTAAACTCTTTGTCTTCTGTATTATTCAACAAAGAGAAACAATAAATCATTTTATAGTATGAACAACACACAATTACACACTAGACAGTTTAAAAAGTAAAAATATAGTATATACACACACACACACACAAGTGTATTTTTTTTTTACAGTGCACAGAGAGGAGCTGCCTCCAGCCCCTCCCCCTCGTGAAGTTGCGTGCTGCCGTGTGTACTTGTTCAGAGAGGCTATCGTTGCGTTAGCTAGTTGCTGGTGTTCTTGCCGTGGGATTAACTGTACTAATAAAACTGTTGAAACACCGCGGCCACGCTGCTGTGAAAGCTCCCTGAACGTCATTTATCAGTCTGGTTGTTACCCCTCTCAGTGGCAGCTCCTCCACTCATATCTTTATAACGGAGCTAACCGCTAACCGGAGCTAACCGCTAATCAGAGCTAGCTAATAGTTGCCAACCGAGCCTTCAGGTCTGCGTGTCTGTATCCATTAACTGCATGTATGGACTCGAACCAGAATAAAACCCTTCATTTTATTAAAATGGCTGTAAAAGTTTTAAACTACAACTCAGAGTTGTTTGAATGACAGAAATCAGCTCAAGGTACGGCGTAGCGTTAGCGTGCTAGTTGATGCTTTCTCTGTGGAGTGCAGACTGATTTGCTCTCGCGAGTCATGTGACCAAATCGCAGCCTTTGCGATTAGGAAATCGCATTTTAACTTATCGCGATATTATCGCAAATGCAATTAATCGTTCAGCCCTACCCAACAATGATGTCACTGTTTACTAACACACTTTGATTTAATTTAATTAAGATTCCCATGCAATGTTCCAGTAACAGCCTCTCCATACAAATTCAGACAGGGCAGTCCAATCCATCACTAAAGCATTGGGCGGGTTTATAGTGAAAGATATGCAGTTATGGAGGATGCAGGGTTTCAGCTTTAACTCTTTAGTGTTAGCTAAAGAAATAGCCTATGCTAGCTGCTAGTGTAGGCTAACATTACCTGCGTTCCATAGCAACTGCTTCGGTATGTGCAGGCAGCCAGCCTGCCCAAGAGGGCCTATTTTATTGTGAAGAATATTATTCAGTAATAAAAATCTATCTAAATTGGAATGTAACTATACCTTTCATTTTGCCATACTTAAACCTATAGTACACAAATATTTTATATTAATGAACGTCCGTTCCATTCAAGCCATTGCCAAATGAGTAAATTAAAGCTAATTAAGCCCACCAGCTCCACGAAACTATCTCTGTATTTGTCAGTATGGCTATGTTAACAAAATGGTGTAGTCCGGAGATATTTGCGTGCAGCAGCTCAAGTGATGCATTCTACGTCACCCCTGAGAAAGGACAACAGCAGCATTCAGCTTTGGAGACGAAGAGGACAACAATTACAATATAATTGTCCTCCTTGATTTGATGGGTTAAATGATGGCCCACACAGATGGCCTGTATCATGTGGATGCACCAACAGGGTTGTTGTCATTACATATAATTCCTCATGGGGGCGACAGAAACTACGCACTATAGCTTTAATGCCCTTTTTATAAAAGCAACAGCTCACTTCAGTGTGTGATATGTTGTGATTATATCACGGCCTGTCGGGAGCTATTGCTCAAAGGTCCTATTCACTATATCAGATCATCTGTATCAGAAAGTGTATCAAAGTACTCAATTTACAGCTATGGTTATAGACAGAACACACTGTGATAAACAAATGGCATGCGAACCTGCACAATGGACGTGCCATGCTGACATGTCTGAAACAGAGAAGCCAGCAGCCTGGCCATCAGACACAGAAAAGTTAGTCTGATGCAATTTTCCTCTCCAAACACTCAGATGAGCCCTCTGCCTCTAAAAATAGACTAAAAGGAATGCCCATGTGAATGAGAAGGACAAAAAGAGGGAAGATGGGGGAAGGGATGGATAATTGAGGGAGAATGAGACAAATAAAAGAGGGAAGAGATTAAAGTTTAGAAGACAGAATATCTGATAAACAATATAAAATAAGAAGCTTTCTCTTTCTAGCCCCTTTCACAGATGCATTGCAACCCTAAAAGTGTGTGCATACTTGCCAACCCTCCCGATCTTTCCGGGAAACTCCTGTTTGTCATTGCCCTCTCCCGGTTTCCTCCCGGGGTCACAATTTTCCTGTATTTCTCCCGCTTTATGACACATTTTCAGATCTTTTTTCCTTTCCGTTATCACAACCTGTTCCTGGCACGTTAATTGGCATTCTTTAAAAGTCACCAGAATGCAGGAAACAAAGCATCTGAAACTCCAATTTTTTGGGGGGGACCCCCAGACCTCTCCCTTTGGTTTAGAAATTCTCCTTATTTTTGAGGTCTCAAGGTTGGCAAGTATTAGTGTGTGGGAGCCACAGAACTTCATGGTGCATTTAGGTGCACCTCATAAACTCATGGTGCATTCAGGTAAAACTCGTAAACTATGAGAAACTATTGTTGTAAAGTACCCCTGTGCCTTTTAGTATATGGAGCCAATTGGCCACTAGGTGGCAGTTTTTTTTTAAATCATAAAATATGCTACAATTACTTTACAAACTACTTTGCTTACTAATGCTCTCAACTTGCGACTATCGGTCAGCACTAATTAGGTGTAGAGTGGACTGTCCAAAGATGTGGCAGTTGCCAACAGGATCCACAATGTCACGCTCCCATCCTGGCATTTAAATCTCCCCCCAACAGGACATTACCCTGGGCCTGGAAATGTCCCATTTTTCTATGGAGATTTTGTATTGTGTAAAGCAGGGGTCACCAACCTTTTAGAAACTGAGAGCTACTTCATGGGTACTGAGTCATACGAAGGACTACCAGTTTGATACGCTCTTCTGAAATAACAAATTTGCTCAGTTTGCCTTTAGTTATATATGATTATTAATGATTAATGATACTCATCTATGTGAAGACACTGATCACGTTAATGATTTCTCATTATCAATAATTATCAACAATGACTTAACAAGGTGGGAAACAGATAATATCAATATTCAATTTTCATTTTTAGAACAGGCCTGAGTGGACCCCAGCCCCAGACCACTCATGTGGTCCTTGGGGGCTACCTGGTGCCCGCGGGCACTGCGTTGGTGACCCCTGGTGTAAAGTATTTTCATCGTAATATGGCGACATGGGGGAGTGTAGGCCGCACATACGTACAGATCATCAGGCCTGTTACGATAACAAATTTTGCTGGACGATAAATTGTCCCAGAAATTATTGCGATAAACGATAATATTGTCGTTCTGAGACCATCTTAATCTAATATAATGATAATGGGATAATAATGCAGGTACACCTTTTCAAAGATTAATAAACTTTTATTTCTAAAGAATATTTAACACTGGAACTGGAAGACATTTGAAATATTCTCAATAAATGAACAAAACAACCAAAAACAATAAATAAAATGGACTCTCAGTCTCTGTTAACAAAAATGCACTGGAATAACAATCAAAAACAATAAATAAAATGAAAATATTTCAATAATTTCCATTTAAAAATTATTGAGCTCATTTTTATTTATCATGCGATTAATTGATTTATTGCATATCGCGACAGGCCTACAGATCATTATCAAATTTGGCAATATTTTTGCCAACTTAAGCGTTGTTATGCGTTGTTGCTTTTTATAATTTTTAGTTGCGATAAGTCCTCTCTGTACCACACAATAATTTAATCCGAATCTCCACCGTAACATGCATTTCTGTTTGAGGCATGGTTGTAATATCTCTTGACCTTTAATGCTCCAGATGAATTCTGGGTCTGTGCTCTTCAGTTTAAAAACCGATGAATGTTCCATAAACTAATAGATGGAGAATGAATTAATACTTAATTACAAACATAGATCATATATAGTGGCACGTTAAATAGAATGTTCAAATTTAAATTAATTCAATAATGATTCAATACAGAGAGTACTGAATACAGTCAGGAGCTTTTTCACTCTCTCCTGTCTTTGTTATCATTTCCTTATTTTGAGTCCTCAATAATACATATTCATAACTGACACTGAAGAAAAGCCTTACTGTGTTGCAACATGGGCTAATTTCCTGCTGGTTATTAATCTCATATTTATTCAAGCTGAAACACTCGCAGATTTGGAACTCCTTCAAACTCCCACTGAAGTTTTCTTACAGACAGAAGTCCATTGTTCTGCTAAGCATTTTCAGCTGACTGGCAAAATAAGTTACATCCCTTTCAAACTGGTCTGGGTTTGGCCCCAGCCTGGTGGTCCACAGAAGCAGTGGCTGTGCACAAATAATATGACTGAAAAAATGGTTTTCTAAAGCTGTCTTTACACTGCTTACACCTAGTGGCCACTCTATAATGTACACCTTTCTAATACAACAGCTTTCTTTAAGAAGAACTGTTCTGAGTTGCCTGGACCAACAGGTTTTTTAGTATCGATCTTGACTAAGGCGTCATGTACGACAACAGAAAAAGGAGAGATAAAAGCACAAAGGTGTAACTATGCCATTTGGGTTTCTATCACAAACTGTGATGTTTGGAGATGCAAAGTTGGAGACAAATTGAACAGTGAGCCACAGGACACAAAATGCTCATTAAAACAATGTATCCAATACAGTGCTGGAATCTGTGGCAATGCAAGGACGTAACTCATTACTGTTACTATGGGCAGATAATGATTTATTTATTCTTTTTCAAGATCATTTTTTGGGCTTTTCCGCCTTTAATTTGACAGGACAGCTAGGTGAGAAAGGGGAGAGAGAGGGGGAAGACATACAGGAAATCATCACAGGTCAGATTCGAACCCTGGACCTCTGCGTCGAGGAATAAATCTCTCAGTACATGTGCGCCTGCTCTACCCACTGAGCAACCCGGCCACAAGGGTGGATAAAGATTTAAGGGCTTCCCAGGATTTCCTAGGATTGTTATGTGGTCAGTGGTCATCAGGGAGGTGTGTTGATGTGTGTGTGTATATATTTTATATTTTATCTTGTATTTTAATGCTGCAAATTGGATTGCTCCAACGAAGTTTTGTTGTGTAAACTATGCAATGACAATAAAGATCTATCTATCTATCTATCTATCTATCTATCTATCTAAGCTTGATGTGAATACAGCCATTGTGTGTAACTGTGGTTGACTGTGTGTGTTGCAGGATAATGGCGAGGACTCCCATCGTATCTCTCCCAGCCCTGTGGTCCATGTCAGGGGTCTGTGTGAGGCCGTGGTGGAAGCAGACCTGATAGATGCCTTGGAGAAGTTTGGAGCCATATGGTGAGACAGCAACTACTCAGTGAGCTGCTTGTTTTAGAGGTTGCATGCACCTATGATCCTAGCATGGAGGAAGCTTTTTTGACCAAGGTCATTAAGTACCAGCCACTCCTAAACACCATCTCAGAACTAGGCTATAGGTGGCGACGATTCATTTTCATCTTTGGCAGCTTAGGACACACACATAGGCTGGTCGTAAGAGGGCTTCATCAGCTTGGGATGCCCAAAAAGAGAGCTAAACGGCTCGAAAAGTTCTGTGCTCTGTCTGCTATCATAAGCAGCTGCCATATATGGCGAAGACGCTGTTACTTATACGCATGAGAAAGGAGGGATATGCTTAATATTATGAAGACCTGCTGTATTCAAATGGCCCATGTTTTTGTATATGTATTTAACTGCATCTATAATATTTCTGTCCCTGTAAAACAAGTGGACTTAAATAAATTGTTAAAATGTGTGTGTTACCCCGGGGTCTGGAACTTACATGTACCCCAGCATGCATTAGATGACAGGAGGTGTACACCTTGAACAGGTCACCAGTCAACCACAGGCCTGACACATCCAGGAGCATACAGGAGGTTGCCAGGCTGAGACCGCAGCATTTAACAATGTTGCTAGACGCTTGTCTCACATAGCCAGACATTACTCCACAGCACAGCGGAGTAGCTAACATTAGATGCTGGCTATATTGACAGTCATACAAGCCCGTGCTCGCGAGGAGCTCTGTACCCGACTGACAACCACCCTATCTCGGCTTAAAATTACAGCAACAACCGCTAAAACACCACCACCTCGCCGTCCTCTCTACCCGACTGATAGACACACTTTCTCGGCTTAAAATTACGGCAAGAACCACTAAAAACACCAGAATCAGAATCAGAAAGGGTTTTATTGCCAAGTACGTTTTTAACACATACAAGGAATTTGTTTAGGTGTTGTTGGTTCACGTCACACATTCTCTAGATGGAATATTAAACAATTTAAGTATAGGTATAAACAATATAAGTATAAGTATATGTACACAGTATGTATTAAATTAAATTAAAAATAAAGATAGAAATAAAAAAAAATTAAAAAAAATAAAGAGCATTACAGTAGAGAGAGAACAGTGGCATGAAGAGCCAGGGGTGGAGAGTCAGGATGGTTTCCGGGCCTTGTTGATAAGGATAGTGGCGGAGGGGAAAAAACTGTTTATGTGGCGTGTGGTTGAGGTTCTGATGGACCTCAGCCTCCTGCTAGAGGGGAGTGGGGAGTTTGTGTCCGGGGTGGGAGGGATCGGCCACAATCTTTCCAGCACGCTTCAGAGTCGTATAGGTCCTGGAGCAGCGGCAGATTGTAGCCAATCACCTTCTCAGCTGACCGAATGACACGCTGCAGCCTGCCCTTGTCCTTGGCAGTGGCAGCAGCGTACCAGATGGTGATGGAGGGTGTGAGGATGGACTCAATGATGGCTGTGTACAAGTGCACCATCATTGTCTTTGGCAGGTTGAATTTCTTCAGCTGCCGCAGGAAGTACATCCTCTGTTGTGCTTTCTTGACGAGGGAGCTGATGTTCAGCTCCCACTTGAGGTCCTGGGAGATGGTAGTTCCCAGGAAGCGGAAAGACTTCACAGTGTTAATTGTGGAGCCACAGAGGGTGATGGGGGCAAGTGGGGCTGGGTTCTTTCTGAAGTCCACAACCATCTCCACTGTCTTTAGAGCGTTCAGCCTCTCACCTGTAGTCGGACTCATCTCCATCAGAGATGAGTCCGACTAAAAACACTACTACTTCGCCGTCCTCGCTACCCGACTGACAGACACACTTTCTCGGCTTAAAACTACTCACCGTTGGTCGGCTACCGCCGCTGAACAGGCTACACGGTTGTTTTGCCAAAGTTAAATTGCATGTTTCATTATGAGGAAGTCAAGCTTGCGGCTTCTGTCATAGGTCTGTCAAGGTGGTTGTAAACATCCGTGGCCCGCTTGACTGGTCCTTCAGTAACGTTAGCAGTTAGCAGGGTTAGCAGGGTTAGCATGGCGGTGTTAGCCAGGACCAGTCAGGATCACTTCACTGGCTGTATCTCAATTGTTTTTGCGAGTAACTAACTTGAGTAGGCTGCTCTATATAATTCAATGTGAGTACACAAATGTTGAAATGACTGAAAATGCCCATCCCTTGTAGCTGTGAAAAATTAGCCTGAAGCTAATGTTTAGCTACCTGTTCAGGAGGAAATTAGCCAACTCGGCGTCCTTTTGGGCTCTAAGCTGTCTCCATCTTTCAAATACATCTACAACATTTACCCGGGGTTTGTAACGTCTCTGGTCATACTGTTTAGAAACACTGAGGTCTTTTAGGTCGGGAAGAATCTATCTCCGTTGATCCCGTTCGTTTGTTTGCTGCTTCCATGGCTGTAGCGCGCTGGGTTTGCGCTTTTACAGGTATGTCAAAATGAGCAGTTGATACCAACACACAGGCCAAAACACAAACAGAACATTTAAAAGAAGAAAATACTGGCTTTAGCATTGTTGTCAGAAAAGATAGTTAGCATGTTTCCTTAATATCTGATGACATATTGTGATCATTTTTGGATTTAATACAGCAAATATATTACATATTGTACCACTGAACGTATATGTTAACGAAATATGCTACTTACGTACACTTTAGAAATAAATATTACTGGGACCACTACCAACCCTGGGAACTTGCTTACTCCGATTTGTCTAGGTTTTACAACAGAGCTTGGTTGTTCTCGCACATATGATACTAGGACCTAAATGTTTAGACGCCCGACTGAAAGATAAAGGCGAGGCCTACCTTAGCTTGCCGTCCTCCGGCCCAGTGTGTCCTCAGCTTCAGCGCCACCTAGCCCGCTCCTCTTCCTTTGTCAGTCGGTGCAGCATCCAACGGCATAGTTGACCGTTCATTTTATATATAAACATTAAAAGACGTGGACATAACAATAACATAATTTAATAAGGGGAAACGTCAGTTAAATCAGGAATTGCTGACTCTCTCCGCCAGTCTTCATTCAGGCTGTTCCACTGTCACATGTCCTCTCAAAGTCTCCTTCATTTCCATTTTTCACTCTCTGACGCAGGTAAGCCACCAACCAGAGATGGGGACTCGAGTTTGAGACTCGGACTCGAGTTGCACTTAAGTCGCACACACAGTGACTTCAGACTTGACTTGAGACCTGTCCTCAAAAGACTTCAGACTTGACTCGGACTCGAGATGTGAGCCTCGTGAACAATCTTTATTTTTTGGAAACGTCTGATGAGCTGAATGTTATTCCCCTCCCTGCGTAACCTATAACCCATCTATACGGTGGCCGAGACGGTTCAACACAAATACAAAAGCTACAACACAAATACAAAAGCTACAACACAAATACAAAAGCTACAACACGAACGCAAAAGCTACAACACGAACGCAAAAGCTACAAAACAAACGCCAAAGCTACAACACAAACACAAAAGCTACAACACGAACACAAAAGCTACAAAACAAACGCCAAAGATACAACACAAACACAAAAGCTACAACACAAACACCAAAGATACAACACAAACATAAAAGCTACAACACAAACATAAAAGCTACAACACAAACACCAAAGATACAACACAAACGCAAAAGCTACAACACAAACACAAAAGCTACAACACAAACACACACCACAGCTCTTCTGTGCTTCTGACCCCCTCCTGCTCCTCTCCTCTGCTCTCATTGATAATCCTAAAGGACCAAAGTCCAGCCGGGTCATCGAGGTCTTCATGAAACTGGGAAAGGAATTGGACCCAGGGGGGCGGGGGAGGGTGCCACCTGCCTCCATGATGCTTCTTAAAACAAAACCAGCCATATGGGGATCACATGGCAACTAAATGGCAGAAAATTAACCTGTAAAATACCTGCTCATTGATGTGCAGAAAATGTACGTCTGCCTTCTGGAAAACCTTTGACAGCTGTGCAAGGTGGGGCAAAACATCAGCCTGTAGATATAATGCAGCAACAAACCTGTAAGTGGCACAGACTGTGTACAGCCCTTTGGCCACTGGACACTTGTTGATGTCTGCCTCCTCTGCTAATACAGCAAGAATAGCTGGCAGGTTCTTCTGTAGGTTGTGAATTGCGAGGTGCTGGGACAGCCTCCGTACATCCTTTACTTCCTAGAGGTAGAATATTGTTTAAATTAATATCAAATAAACACGATAAAACTGTAAACTATAGGTTTATTGTATACAAAAGCAAATGAAAGCACACCTGGATTGTAATAATTTATACTGTTTATTGATCCCCAGTGGGGAAATTACAATTTACACTATGTTTGTTAGAAATCACTACACACAGGCCTGAAACACACACACATGCTCAGGACCTATTCATGCACAAATGGAGAGATGTCAGAGTGAGTGGGCTGCCAGTGCTGGACCAGCACCGTGAGCGGTTGGGGGGGTACAGTGCCTTGCTCAAGAGCACCTGGCAGTGCCCAGGAGGTGAACTGGCATCTCTCCAGCTACCAATCCACACTCTGTACTTTGGTCCGTACTGGGACTTGAACCGGCAACCCTCCAGTTTCCAACCCAACTCCCTACGGACTGAGCTACTGCCACCCAAAGTCACTGATGCCAAGGACACTGGCTGCTGCCTTCAGCGTCGCTGTCCGTTTGGCACTGTTGCAGAAGTACAGATGGATTTCTTGGAGATGGTCTTGGAATGTTTCCATGTACTTGACCTCTTTAGATGAATCCTTGCATACAATTGCAACACGATGAGCAGCGCATGCTACTGAAATAAGCTTGGGGAAGCTGTCAGTGAGTTGGTTTGCAACCCTATTCACCATACCTTTGAGGAAAAATTAAAAAAAGAATGTCAAAGTGTAAAAAATATGAATTAGAAATAATTTCAATACCTGTCATTACTGCTGCGCCATCAGTCCCAAGACCATACAGTCTGGCTTTTTGGATTTCCTTTTTCTGCAAGACTTCCTTTACAGCAGCAACAACGGTATCAGCTTTACCATCATCCATGGATACCATGTCCAGGAAATGATTGAAGACTTGTCCCTCTTTGTCCACATACATGATAAATTGCTGGTTATTGGCATATGATTTCAAGATATTGGCATGCAATTTTATTTATTTACCTTTGACCAGCTCCAAAATTCATACCTGACATGTATGTCAAGCTGTCGGCTTACAGAGACATCCGTCGTCACATCAATTTTCAGGCTGAAGGCTTGAGAAGATTTCATATCTTTCAGGAGAGGCTCCTCAATTACCTGTTGCCAGGATCTCTAGCATCTCGTCTGCTATTCTGTGGGATCTGTAGTTGTTTCTCTGACTTAATTTACCATGTACATCTTTTGTAATGGATCATTTACAGAATTTGTCACTTCAAAATTAAATTAATTGGAATCACCTTCAGTTTGGTAAAATAGTCACACCCCAAAAGCTCAGCCATACTCAATAGTTTTGGGTAGTTGGTGTGATGTGCTATTTCATTTTAACAAGCCAATACAGGCACTTAAATCCTCCAACAACAGCTTTGTGCTCAACAATGATGATATATGTTGCCAATGTGTAATTACATAAGATAAACAAAAATGGTACATACCAGATGCAAGTGCAGCTCAATTAAGGAGAGTGCATGCAGGTTTGCCTGATTAGGTCCTGAGGGGCTGGCCACTCCTAAGGTGTAGAACAATAGGTAAGATAGTTCTGCAGTGACTGATATTTTTATAATATTTGGGGTGCCTATTGTTGTGGGTACACATATATGTATAAATAGTAATGTCAGCAGTAACTGTTCTATCTCCTTGTAATGGTATTTTCAGATACAGAGTGTTAATGTTGTTCTTTCAGTTTAGCTCACCCTACACTCACCTGTGCAGGTGGTAGGGTCCAGTTATGTGAGGCTGAGAGGTTCTGAAGAAGGGGAAGATAGAAAGGACCTGGCAGCTTGCTGGGAGGTTGCCGTTTTGTTTGATGTTATTTTGCATCAGTTTAAATTGTTTTTTGTATTTCTCTGGGTTCAGTTTGTGCCCTTGGTTTGAGTATGTTTTGTTAATGAACACATCAGTTTTTGAGCTTCACAAGCTTCCTGTCCCTGTTCCTTCCTTCCTCAAAACTCCTGACCACTTCTCCGACCATGAGGTTGGTGGTTTGACACTAGGGCTTTGACTTTTGCCCAAAAATCATATTCGAAGTTCGTTTGTTTATGAATATTAATATTCGAATATATTTGAATATTTATTAATAATATTTTGACCATTAAATGCCTTCAGTAAGTTTTTTATATATATATATATATATATATATATATATATATATATATATATATATATATATATATATATTGGTATCAAACTTGGTATATGTTCTGTCCACCAGAGGGCAGTGTATCAGTCAGTAGGCGTGCAATGATGTTGTTAGAAGAAAAACACACTGCCACCACTGTTTTTTTTTTAAATTAAAAGTCAGACCCTGGATTAAACACAAACAATATGCTTTCAACAGGAAGGTCGGATATTTCACCGTAGCCTACGTAAGTGGTCTGATGTTCATACTTTTGCGCTGGTGTGTGCGTCGAGCCGCGTGTGTGTGTGTGGAGTGTGTGTTAGAGTGAGAGAGTGACGGTGATTACCGGTAGCTTCAGAGCGAGTAGCGACTCTATAGAGTATTAAGGGCTGCCTAATATTCGTTCGAATATCAATATTTTTTTTTAATATTCAAATTATATTCGAATATCGAAGTTCGGAGTCAAAGCCCAATTTGACACTGCCGTAAAAAATCTAAATCTAAAATGTAACAAACTTTTTTTTTAAAGATTATTTTTTGGGGCTTTCCCCTTTATTAGTAGGTAGTAGAGACAGTGGATAGACATGAAAGGGTGAGAGAGATGGGGAAGACACGCAGCAAAGGACAGCAGGTCGGATTCAAACTCACACCACTGCAGGACTCAGCCAACATGGGGCAGACGCTCTTACTGGGTGAGCTAGAGGCCGCCCTGTAACAAACTTTTAAATATTAATTTCAATGCTCTTTGAGCAGCTTTCTCTAGATCCGGCAGCTTGTATTAGGACTAAATATGTCTCGTATTTGTCGCGCCTGTCAGTTTTTTACTTTTTTTCCAAAACCGGACCCGGTGAAAACACGGATTGAAGCAGTTTTCACTGAAAAAGACTGTGAGAAAGCAGTTGGCTCTTTGAATATCCGTCCGCGCTTATGGAAAAATCTGGAGGTTAGCTAACGTTAGCTGATTTATCGACACTAATCTAGGTTGACGTTACACAGCCAGTGAGTCCAACTAACCGTCAATCCCCTTGTAATATAACCTTAACGTTAAACCATTAAACACAACAAGGCAATAATGTTTAGGCATCCAATACAGAAACTGCAGAGCCTGGTGCTCTCTAATTAGGGAAAAAAGTTAACTCACCTCAGAAACACCTTTTCTCAGTCTGAAGCGTTCAAAATGTGAAGGGGGGAGGGGCTTGAGGCCACTGGTCTGAGTACACTGTAAAATTACATAGTTTATTGGAGAACTTAATTCTCTGACATGGTCTGGGTTATCTTCCGTTAGGTTAACTGCAATCTAAATTTCCTCCTTGGGTTCAGCCTCCTTCGTTGATACATCTTCAGCAGTCGGCCTTTTTCTGCCCCTTTGCATCTCTCCCTGCGCATGCATACTTCTCACCGACGCAGAAACTGCCCCTTTTTGAAGTGAAACCCTCATAGCCATGAAGTTCATCTTCAACACCTTGGTTCTACCGACACAAAGCCCACTACCTTAACTGGACCTCGTCCGCTATTTAAGCTTGGACACTGACTTTTCTTATGGCCCAAACTGCGACACCAGTAGCATCGTAGCTCTGACTTTGGAGTGGGATTGCGACCTGAGGGTGGACCTAAACTTCCTAACTGCAGAGGGCACCCTGCTCCACTCTCAACAGGCTCTTCCTGTTGGTGTTCTCCTCCAGACTCCTCATGGTATTTTCTCTTCCCAATCAGTCCACCTGGCCTACCACCAAGGGTCACCGCAAAGCCGTCAGCCAACTCTGCTACATGCTGGGGGCCGTCCACCTCAGGGTCATTGAGATAGATCTCAACCTCTCTGGGGATACTGACTTTAAACTGACTGATAGTCAAAAGCACTGCAGAAACTAATCCAACGATCAAACGCCACTACTTGTTTTCGCCACAGATCCAAACACCTTTTGTTCTGCTGCCGTTTCAAATCACAGAACTGCTGCCTGCAAGCTTCCCAGCACAGCTTTTCTCAGATCATCGTTCTTAAGGCCCACACAAGTTTCCAAAGCCGTCACTGCTGTCTGAGCTTCCCCAGTAAGCGCACTTTGAACCCAAAAATGGCTACTTAGCCTTGGGCCAATCACTTTCCATAGCCATGTTCTCAAATATTACAAAAAACATGTTGACAGCCCTTTCATCAAAAGGTGGCATGAAACCGCATGCACAGCTAATATCAAATGTCTACTCACTCTGGCAGCTTTCCTGCCCTCTGACCTGGCCAACTTCTTTAGATGGACTTTCTTTCTCTCTCTCTCTCTCTCTCTCTCTCTCTCTCTCTTGTCGTTGAATTTCCTTTTCTCTCTTGTTCTGCCCACAGTTCCTCTAACTGTAGAGCCTCAATCAAAGAGGCTGCTATTGCTGGCTTGGTGATGTCTTTTCCCAGCGGGACTTCCTCCTCAGCCAGATCAATAAGATGAGCTTTCTTTAGCTTTCTGAACTGCTCCCTAGTTAAGTCACTATACTGCATAACAACATCACCGTCCGCACCAGCCATTGCTCCCAAAATCCTGCACTGCTGACCAAACAAACAGAAAACCCACCAGTGTTTCCCATACATATGTCCTACTTGGGCGCCCCGCCCAGGTAGATAAAATCCAAATTACATTTTTTTCCTAATCAACTATGTATTTTTATAGTGCACACGGACCAGTGGCCTCCAGCCCCTCCTCCTTGTGAAGTAGAGGTTTGCGTGCATGTCACAGCGCCAATGATTCACTTCAGGCTCACGTTAGCAAAGATCCTCTATACTAAACCATCTCTGACGTTAGTAGTAGCATGCTGCTTGTGGTGTTGTGGCGTTCCGGATTCACTGTCCTGATAAACCCTAGAAACGCCGTGGCCACACCACTGTGAAAGCACCCCAAACGTCATTTATCAGGGTGTGGTTGTCTACCCTCTCCGCGGCAGTGTGTTCTGCTTGAGCTGAATGGAGTTAACTGGAGCTAACCTGGAGCTAGTTATTTCTTTCTGAATGATCTGTTATGTTGCAGTGTTTCCCACAGGTTGAGAATTTACTTGTGGTGGTGGGTGGCACAGGATGTGACGGTGCAGCGCGTGATGGCTGGGTTCAGAAATAAACTAGTCAAACAAAGGTTTATGAACTATTCATTGAAAAGCTGTACGCGCATCTAACTAACAAGCCTTTGAGCTCTTTGAGCTGAAATGTAAACTTGTGACACATTGCATATTTATTATCCCTGGGTTGACATTATAGACACCACTGACTATCTGTGTTACAATTTGGCCATGTAAGCAGATTGATCAAACACGGTCCAGCTGTTTAAACTGAGTGAATATTGTTTCTTTTGTATCCAAGCCTGCCAATTTTTTAAAAAAGGTTTCATAAATTAAACTTACATCCCATCAGTGTAATGTTTTCAGCTTGCAGATATGGCTCACAGTTAGTGAGGAGGAGAATCACGAGGGCAGGTGAAAACATTGGAGACATCATTGACTATTACAGGCATTTAAAAGGTAATAAGATTTTATGTTAGTAATCTCCCAAAATATGTTGCTTGTAAAACAGTGTTTGGTTAAGGCACGGTAAACATGCACATGTGTGCACATCATCAGGATGTTACCACCTCCCTCTCATATTGAGTCAGGAGAAACCCTGCCAAGTCTATGTAATACTAGGGGTGCTACCAGCAATAAATACCTATATTATCATCAATAAAATCACTCCAAGTCAAACATCCAAAACTAAAGAGAAATGATAAATTTGAACTTGATACAATTCCAAGTTCCCACAAGCACCTCACTCATCACAATAACCAATCATTTTTTCAATGTTCTGCATATACAAGCTTTTTTTATTTTGAGTAAATAGTTAACACGCCAACAACATGGACATTTAAGTAAGTAAAATTAATTAAATGGCATGAAGTCACATATCATGTGATTTGGTGTAATAAACTACTGCATTGAGCTTCAGTAGCTTTAGTGTAAAGATAGTTACAGATTCTGAATAATTGAAGGAAACATTTTGTGATACTGCAGTTTCCACTCTAAACGTCTCCTTCTCCATTATTTACACTCCCTGCATGTTGCAGTATTCATTAACATCTCATTCACCTGAAAGGGGTTGCAGGTAAAACAGCCACACACACACACACACACACACACACACACACACACAAATAAATCATTATTGCCTCCGCTGTTATTTCACTGGTTGAAGCTGGAGCTACTGCAACGGAGTATATAGCAGGACTTTGTACCGTGAAAAATCACCAATAAAGGTTGTTGCCAAAGAGGGGAGGACATGCAGTATAGCTGTCAGAGGGGGTGATGTGTCCAGAAAATAAAAGGCCATTGGGTGGAAAAGATTTGAATGAATTGTATGTCCTATCTTAAGGTCTGCTTGTTTGTTCTCAGTTATGTGATGATGATGCCATTCAAGCGTCAGGCCCTGGTGGAGTTCTCTGCAGTGGAGAGCGCCGACCGCTGTGTGTCCTGTGGAGCCAAGGAGCCTGTTTACATCGCAGGTTTGATTCCCAGGCTTTTCATGTAAAGACTTCCGGATGCCATGGCTAAGTTACACTTGCTTTTATGTAGCATACTCTTATGTCTTTATATTTTCATCCATCTGTTCATCAGGCCAACAGGCATACTTTAATTACTCGACATCCAAGCGAATCACCAGGCCGACCAACGCTGACAACCCCAACAGTGGCAACAAGGTCCTCCTGCTGTCCATACAGAACCCCCTCTACCCTATAACCACGGTAAAGACACACACACACACACACACACACACACACACACACTAAACACACACTAAACACACATTAAACTCATTATAAATACAGTTATAATGCACGTAGAAAAATTTGCTGTATGTATATTATACTTTTTCATAATGTGATTTTTGGCCATACAGCTGATTACCAGCATGTTCTTACCTCCTACTACGTACCTAGAGCAAGTCAAGTTGCACTACATCGTAATGAGAAGGTAACTCAAACAAACAGTGTGAAGCCAGTTTCAAGTCCCTCCCAGTTGATTTTCAGTGTCTGTCTATAGGGGTGTCACGATTCTCCAAATCCTCGATTCGATTACATTTTCGATTACAAGGTCACGGTTCGATTCTCGATTTTTACAAAAAAAAAAATAATTTTAAAGCACAGGTTGCTATGCCATTATTCGAATAATATTCGAAGATTTGTGTATGTACTACACTACTCAGACTTATGCGTTGTCAATGCCACTATAAACATGTGGTTGTTGTTACACGTTCTGTCCACTAGAGGGACTTCTAACACCAGCCTGGCCTTGAAGGGACCCACGTCACGGCGCATTGCATTTCCGACACGCCGCTCTCTGTTTACATTAATTTCCCACCACTAGCACACAGGGACACAAATCAACAGAGAACTCTGTAATTAAACATTATCTAAGTGTAGTGAAGCGGCTCTGTTGTAAAGGCTAATGGTGCTCAGTTAGCACAATGACATCATGTTAGAAAGCACAGCCGAAACCATTTGTCATAAACTAACACTAGTGTTAGCCACGATGCTAATGGCATTGATAAGTGCTGTCACTGCTATCGAACGTTGTCACTCACTGGAAATCCAAAATACTTCCACACCGGTGACTTCAGCAAAAGAGGAGGGAGTTCAAGATCTGTCGATGGGTCTCCTGCATCTGCAGTTGCCATGCTATCTTTTGACTGGCTGTAGTTAAGTTAGAGGAGGTTGACTCGCAGCACTTCAACACATGGGTTTTTTTTCCGCTTGACAAGCCGGCTGGACGTGACGTGGGGGCGTGGCAGCATCGACAATTCCATTTTTTTTTTTATTCGAAGTTCGAGATTGTGACAAAATCGTGACACCCTTATCTGTCTGCAATGTAGAAAAACATTGAAAAGTAAAAAAACAAAAAAAAACAACTGTCATTTGTTGTAATTGGACTGAAAGGTGCAGTATGATCCTGTATGCTTTCATCCCCTTCCTTCCCAAACTATATTTATTAAGCTTCCCTTAGAAGCAATAAGGTGTGTGTCTAGACTCATTCTTTTGAAGTTTTTCTTAATCTCTCATTCATTTTTATACTGCCTCTCTGTCCAAACGACTGCCAAGGACGTTTTTGCCTGCCAATTAAAGTGTGAAATGTAATAGTTAGGGGTGTCACGATACCAAAAATTCAGTAGTCGGTGCCAATACCAGTAAAATAACACGATTATCGTTGCCAATTTTGATACCACGGTAAAATAAATAGGATTTTCTAAGATTCCATGTACTTGAACTTGAAACATGAACTTCTTTATTAAAATATTTGAAAAATATCAAAATGTCATGACAAGACATACAGAACATGCAATAGAGCATAGAACAACATAATAAAGTGCTATGAATGGTCATAGTGCAACAACTAGTGTCCCCAGACATATTCCAGACTTCCAGGCATCTTTTCAAAAGGTACTGTGCAAAAACAACAACAGCGTTTATAACAGTTGTGTGACCAGAGACGTTACAAACCCCAGGTAAATGTTGTAGATGTATTTGAAAGATGGAGACAGCTTAGAGCCCCAAAAGACGCCGAGTTGGCTAATTTCCTCCTGAACAGGTAGCGAAGCATTAGCTTCAGGCTAATTTATCACGGCTACAAGGGACGGGCATTTTATGTCATTTCAACATTCGTGTACTCACATTGAATTATATAGCTAGAGTACCCAAGTTAGTTACTCACTAACACTCACTCATCCTGTGCCCAGGATCTTCCACTCTACTAACGACACCCTCTGCCACGCCCACCTGCAGTCCTTGCAAGGAAAGCAGCCACACAAACAAAGTAACAGGCAGACATGGCGGAGAGTGTCGTCACATGCATTTTAATTTCATTTTGGACCATCATGGTAGGGGAAACACTGAATTATGTTACTAGAAAGACCAATATCCATCTATGGAAAAGGAGACATTTTCAATATGCAGTATAAATAACTTTTGAAAATTACAGATTTATGCGATTTTGACTAATAGCTGACAAGCACTGTTTTCTGAAAATAGCTCAGAATTTGTTTCTGAATGATCTGGCCATCTAGATTCTGGATTTAGTTTCACAATGCTGTGATTTTCCTAGAGCAGAACCCCTTAGCTCACAATAGATTATTTTAGTATTGTCAAGTTCAAATAATAAAAATAATGCTGTCGACACATTGAAAATAGTTACTATGAGGCCATATAATCACACATGAATGTAATTGGGCTCTTAGGATCAGTATTTAGTCACATCCAATTTCTACAAAGCCAAGACTTGTAGGTAGGCTACCACAGTATGCAGAAACAGGGAAAGGGGAAAAGGTGATGATACAATTAACATATTTTCACTATTTCAATCATCATTCTTTTCACTTCATGCAGAACTCTGAACCTAAATTACCTAGGCTATAGCTAGCTGACATGAGTCCAGACATGGCTGGAAATGACTCTCACCAACGCTCATTCAGATATCTTGATGTGAGAGTTTAATGGACCCTATTAAATATAGTCATACCCATTTAGGCTTTAAACAGCTTCAATGACTTTGAAGGCATATTACGACCACTTCCCAACATGCTAGCTTAATGTGGTTGACACCTACCTGTTCAGCTGGATGTGCAGTTTCAGGTGATACTAGAATCTCCGATGTGGCTCAAAACGGATCTTGCGGGGGCTCGACAAACACAGACTTTGTTTTTTGTTTTTTTACAATTATTTTTTCGGGGTGCCGGTATCAAGTTTATGGGTTCTTCACCCCTAAAAAAAGGGGCTAAAATTGCCCCTGGGTACAGCTGACAAGTAGGCTACATTTTGCTGCCTAGTTTAAAGAAGATGTGCTCAAATTTGAACGGCTCATCATAGCTTTCAAAAGATTTTTTTCAACCATCAACCTGAACAGGTTTTATTTATACCATTTACATTGTGATAACAAGAATTGAGGCAAATTCAACCAATCCAAAATACCGCCATTTTCACCACTCACTACAGTTATCAGTTTTTGACAGTGTGCTTTGAAAAGTTTGTCACTCAGCAATGGGACTCTGGATCAGTGCTTTAGGACAGCTTGTTTTTGGGGAAATCCAAAATGATGTTTCATTTGACACAATGATGTTTTGGAAATTGTCATTCCACAAGAAGGTATTGACCAAAATACAAGGTGACTTGTTATAGCATAATCATCTCTAAGTGGTGGTAAAGTTTTTGTTGAACTTCCTGTAAGCAATGACTGTTGGACTGAGTGTTGGAATGTCTGGGGTACTTTTTGGACCAAGAGTAATAAAACACAAAAGAACTTTGTGTTGACACTCAATGTGTGTCCATTATCTGGTGAAGAGTGATCATTGATCTATCATCTATCTGTAAATTGCAGGAATGTCTGTCTGTCTGTCTGTCTGTCTGTCTGTCTGTCTCTGTCTGTCGTGTTACCGCCTTTGACTCTTTTCCTGCTTCCAACGTTAGCTACATGATTGCTGGATATACCAAACTTACTTTTCTTCACTTTCCTGGAGCACGAGCAGATAGCTGAAAGGAACATCACAACTGTTGTGTGGAATAAGGTTGGCGGAAAAAAGGCGCTACACTTTTCCGTGTCTATTTTTCGCTTAGAGGAAACTCAACAAAAAGCCATTTGCCAACACTAAATATCAAACAAAAGCTAGACACTATATAGTATTAAGTTGCTGTGAGCTGTAGCCTACATTCACTTCTAAACAGAGAATATAAAGTAAGCTCGGAGATTATTCCCTCACAGCGCTTTGCAATGCGAGAAAATCTCAGTGCTGAACCGGGCAGACACAGCACTTTTCATCAGACTCACCCTGGGTCGGGTTAATTAAGTCTACTGCTATCTTACAACACTAATAACATTACTGTCGCCAAAATACCCTGCGAATCAAATCCCCTACTTCACCGTTAACCGTCAAGCCACTAAACCTGTATGGAAATTAACACCTCTGCTGAAATGTTAAATTCGTTAATCATACGACACAAGACAACACTCTCTCTCTCTCTCTCTCTCTCTCTCTCCGCGTGCACACACACACACAAACAGTCCAGTTCTGGTGGTGATTAACGCAGATATGTGCTGATTAGCTCTCATAACGGGCCGGGTGGGTAGCACACTGCCATGAGGCTAATGTCTGGTTACTCCACATTTTCATTGTGATATTTTGTGATTACATTCTGAATCTGCAGCGTTCTCTGTCAGGTAAATCAGTAAGTTAGTAGTAGGGTATACAGTGGAGGTGCATATGAAGTGGTTTGGGGTCCTTCTGTAAGTCATTTTTGGGTACAATTTGGTTTTGATGAATTCTACAAGCAGCAATACCACAGGCCAAGTAATCAGCCCATTCCAAACAGGCACATTTTCAACGGGCACTGCACTAGTAATATCTAAGAGCTGGAGCCAAAATAATGAGTTTTCGAGTCTTGAAAAAGAATTGAATAATAATAATAATAATAATAATATAATAATAATAACTTTTCTATATAGCACCTTTCATGAAACCCAAGAACACGTTACAGAATTACTGTGGCTAAGCTAAAGGAGGTTGTAGGCTGTGGTAAACAGGTGGTGTTTGAGGAGTTTTTTTAAATATGTCCAGGGATGTAGTATTTCAGATATCTGCAGGGAGGGGGTTCCAGAGGGATGGGGCTGCAACACTAAAGGCTCTGTCTCTGAAGGTACAGAGTCTGGTGTGGGGAACGGAGAGCAGGCCAGCGTCTGAGGACCGCAGGTTTCGGGGTGGGGTGTATGGATGGAGGAGGTCGGAGAGGTACTGTGGGGCCAGGTGGGCGAGGGTTGGGGTGATGTGCTGCCAGGTCTTGGTGTGGGTGAGGGCCCTGGCGGCAGAGTTTTGGGTTTTGCTGGAGACCCCAGACAGGACTCCATTGCAGTAGTCCAAACGGGAGGTTATGAAAGCATGAATGAGGGTTTCTACCACGGAGTCAGAGAGTGATGGCCAGAGTCTGGAGATGTTTTTGAGATGAAAAAAGGCTGATTTGGTAAAAAAATGTTTGGGAGTATGGTCTAGATCCCTAAAACAAGACCTGAGGATCAGCATGGAGTTATATTTCTCTCTTACCAGTATCTTTATGGTATTCATAAAATGCATAATTCACTGAGGCCTGTACTTCATGCAGGTTAAGATACACTGCAGCGTTAGAAACTTTTAGATTTTGTTTAATTTTTTTTTTTGCTTTTCATTTTGCTCCAGGATGTTCTGTACACAGTGTGTAACCCCATTGGCAGTGTGCTGAGGATCGTCATATTTAAACGAAATGGAATCCAGGCCATGGTGGAGTATCCTTACTGAAAGCGTGAATGTATGTGTCTTTACATGCCGTTTGTATCTGTGTGTTGGAATGTACCGTATCCTCTCCTTAACCCCACTCTTTCAGGTTTGAGTCAGTTCAGTGTGCTCAGAAGGCCAAAGCTGCTCTCAACGGAGCTGACATCTATGCTGGTTGCTGTACACTCAAGATTGAATATGCAAGGGTAAGAGACAAGACGCATCAGCAGTCACAAGCCTGTTGTCATTCTGTAAGCTTGGTATAAGCACCGGTGGTTTCCATCAGTGAGTCACAGAAATCAGTAAAATCCTAGGTTCTTAGGAATGCCTGTGAACAGTGCATTACAGTAATTATAACAACAGCACTTAGGGTTGGGTACCGAACTCTACTTTTTTTGGGTACTGACCAAATGACATCGGTACTACCATGGACCTATTCACACTAAATCAAACTGTGCGAAATTTCGGTACCTGAGAGCGAGTAAGCATGAGCTTATCTGTCATCTCTGCATGTTGACAGAGAGCGGGGCTCCGTCACACGCGCGCGCACGCACAGACGGTAGTGGTGGGCAGATCAATCCAAATATCAATAATATCGATACCAACGTTGGTATTGATATTGATCAATACCAGTGTAATGAGATCGATACTGTAGTTTTAGTTTCTCTCCAGTATGCACTGCTGCGGTTTCATCAAAGAGGCGACCTGGATGTCTGTGTCTGGGTAAGTGCCGCTCCTGTTACAGCGCGGAGCAGGCACACTTTGCTCCTCCTCCCCCCTCTTGTGATTTGACGTTGTACCGTCACGTGACTCAGCAAACAAGCAAGCAGCCAGGCTCAGCAGCGGCCAGCAGCACACACACACACACACACACGCAGGACAGAGACGGAGCAGAAGAATGGCAGAGAGGAAGAGGAGCGCTGTGTGGCTATATTTTCAGGCTGAAAATGAAACGACGACAAGCTGTATCATTTGTAAAAAGGCTGTAAGATACAGTGGTAACACAACAAATGTATACAAGCATATGAAAATTCTGTCCTGGGTTTTAACGTTCCATAATCCAAAGGACAAATCACAAAACCACTTAAAGATCATGAAAATTCATTCAGATTTAGCAATTTGATGATGCATCCACTTTAATTATTAAAAGGTATCGGTATCGGCAATACTGGCCCTGTATTTACGATCGATACCAAATATTGCAGGATCCCACACCACTAGCAGAAGGAGCAATGTACCGTACGTCGTCTCTGCAGTTTTGAGTCATGGCAATGCCAGTAAAGCGGTTGCAAGTGTGGTTACACTTTTCAAAACTTCACGCAGACAGCGTTCGCTGCAATATGATATTAATGGCGAGTCGAAAGCGGTCGCGGTGCAGTTGACGTTACACTTCCTCTGAGACAAGCTGGCCCAACAGTGGTTTCTGTGCCCTGGGGACTGACTGACAGGCTGAGGTTGTAAGGCAAGGCATCTTTATTTCTACAGCACCTTTCAGCAACAAGGCAATTCAAAGTGCTTTACATAAAACATTAAAGAGCAATTAAAAACGGTCATGATGAAAATAAAACAGGCTAAAATAAAATGATATACAAATACAAGAATAAAAGTTACAGTGCTGTGTAAGAAATGAATAATTATTTGATTTAATATAGAGACGGGTTTGGAGAGGAAGAGGGAAGGTTTTTATTTTATTTTGAGTGTAAAATATTCTAAATAGATAACATCATGTTCTAAGTAAATAGAATTAATAGGTTTGGAATTATTTTTACAACTGAAATAATGTTTTTGTTATTACAGAGCGAAAGTACTGAAAAAAGGTACTGGAACCGAATTTCAGGTACCGGTACCGATAAAAATGTGAACAGTACCCAACCCTACAGCACAGAGTTTCTGCTATATACATTTTGTAAATACAGTTATTGCCACCGTTGCTTCAGAATATTACGAAATGTCATGAAGTCGCAGTTACATGACTCTGCAGAGTTGTCCGCTCCACTGAACTCAAGCGAGCGGCCGTTCGCTATCTCTTCCCTTCAGGGGTAAGCAACCAGAACAGTGACAGGATGTCATCAATCACAAAGTCATGACAACATCTTGAAAAGAGTGCTTAGGAGGTGAAAGAAACTAAAAGAAGGGAGAGAGAAAGAGTCAAGAGAGCCCTGGGAAAAAACTAAACTTTTCTGTCATCTTGACTTTGCGACCTGTTGATTAGATTGGGATAATCCTCTGAGTCAGATGCTCCTTTTCGACCAAGGAACCACGAACTAAACTAATTAATTATATCATGAAACAAGTGTTAATTTTACACATTTCTGTTTGCATTGCAGAAAATGATGCAGATGAAAAACAATATTGTTGTTTTAGACGTCCTCTGTCAGGATTGACAGGTCGGCGTGTGGCCACGCCCTAAAGCATCCCCTGCTTTATGGTCTATTGTTGAATAAATGGGACCATTATTTATGAAAAGAACATCATGGTGTATTGAAGAAGACTTAAAACTAAAGATTTAGATTTTTTGGGCCAGTGGAGTCGTTGTAAAGAGATGATGAGGTGTGGGCCAAGGATGCGTCAAGCAGGAATCCAGGACCTCTCTTCTCGACCATACCCTTCCCATTTGACCAGGTACCGGAGTCCCTTCCCTCGACAGTGGGAGCGGATGAGCATATGGACTGAGTAGGTCAGGTAAATGAAACAAATCAATGGAAGGTGTGGAGTGGCGCGACCAATGGACTCTCCAGGAACGGCTTCACAGGAAAGTTTGATGGACCAGCATGGACCGGGGTAACTTGATTTTCACCGCCACTGGATTAATGATTCTTTTGATCGACTAGGGGCCACTGAATGGGGGCACCAGTTTTTTGGAATTAACCCACAGAGGAAGGTCCCGGGGGGACAGCCACACTTTTTGGCCAACCAGGTAGGGGGGTGTTTGAGAACAGCGAAAGTTAGCAGTGGTGGTGTAGCAGTTGACAGAGCGGATGAGTAGAGAAGCTATGCTCGGGTTTGGATCCATGTTCTGCTGTAGTGGCGTATAAAGGTCTGGACAGGTGGGCCGGAGATCTCCTTCTCCAAGCCTGGGAAGAGGAAAGTCTGGTTCCCATGGGCACGTTGAAAAGGTGACAGGTCTGTAGCAGAACTGGTGAAAGCGTTGTGGGCGTATTCCACCTAAACAAGCTGCTGGTACCAGGAAGAAGGGTCCTGGGATACAAAGCAGCGAAGAGCTGTCTCCATCTCCTGGTCCATGTGCTACGCTAGACCGTTGGACTGGGTATGGAATCCAGAGGACAGACCTTCCAGTCCTTTCTCCTTCTTTTCTGTCTTTGATGTCTTTTTTGCTACAAGCCTCGTTGACATACTGACAGCCGACATGTTTTGGTCAAAAACAGTGTTTTGCAGGGTTTACTAAAAGCTACGAGCAAACTGTCGAAAATTACTAAGAATGCAGCTCATGTATATCTGTGATACATTTAACTGGATCGTGATTAATTCTTTCATCTTTCTGTCAAACAGCCTACACGCCTGAACGTGATTAAAAATGACAACGAGAGCTGGGACTACACCAAACCGTACCTGGTCAGACGAGGTAAGGCATACACCGTCTCCCTCTTTCTCTTTTGTCTCTATTTCATACTTAGACTTAAGTCAGACCATGACCACTGGGCCGTTTGGGATGATCCTACTTTCTCACAATATGGGCGATACTGGGATGTGGAAGGTAGGACTCTGTTTTAGACGGAATTCTCTGTAGTGGCACATTTCCCTCCACTGCAGCCATCCTTGATTCACGTTACACCAATAGATGAAAATGGTCAGTCATTTGTGAAACAGTGTCCAGATCTTCAGTCATTCTGGATTGAGAGTGTAGTCATAACAGTTTGGACCGTAGACCTACATCACACCAAGACTTCTCCGCCTCCCGTCTCTCCATCTCCAATCTAAACACTCTCACACCAGCAAATCACCGGCCTCTCACAAGCCTGCACCTCCGCTTACCATGAGGAAAGAGAGAGAAACATTGAGGGAGAGAGAGAGAACAGAGAAAGAGGGATGGACGTCAGGCTGACCATGCACTGCAGCTTTCTTCCATCTACACTTCTGCAACCCAGCAAAAAAAGAGAAAGAGATGGATCTCACTCCTGCTGACCACCATGCAGCTGCTGCTTCAACATGCCCAGGAGACCTCAGCCCCACCTCTGTCTGCAGGACTCCATCTATCTGCTCCACACTGTTTTTAATCTCTTCTTCTGTCTGGAAAGGTAGTCTCGCATGGCCCGATTGTCTGGTCTACACAGTGTGTTAAGCTCTTCAGAGCGCCCAGATTCTAGATTTTACTCTCAGTGGTTAAGTTTAATTGAATTCAACAGGCTGTATTGGCCCTTTGACAATTACGATTATGAAATACAATGAATGAAATTTACACAAAAATAGAGTAAATAACAGTATTCATAGCTGTTTGATGTTGATAGCTCAACATTTTGGACCAGACATGTTGACAGTCAAAAGTCTGGCTATGCGAGGCTACAGTATAAAAGTCTGGCATAATATTTGCTCTCTGTCACTTTACTTCATCTGAATTAGGGATGTCACGAAATCAAGTTTTCATTAGACCTTTAAAATATCACAATAATGATAACATCACCATACTTTAAATAACAATTTATAATAATAATAAAAAAGAGCCATTATTAAAATACTAATTCCATTAATAATTCCATTTGCCATTCAGAAGGACAGGGGGAGTCTAGGGGCTGTGTGGGTGTGTGGGTGAAAATGTTATTTGATTTGATTTATTTATGAGTCTACAAAGATCACCAATCTAACCACCCTTTTCCAACATGGACATAAAACATGTAATTAATTAATTGAATTAAACAATACAATCTAAAAAGCAAGACTTAATCAGTTATTAATAACTCTATTAATAGTATAATAATGATAGTATTATCACATCAGTTCACCTTACTCCATTCATAAGGTCTTACCTGACCTACAAAAGTCCTTATTGTTTTTGTCATTGATACTTAATGGAAAGCTGTTCTGCTAAACTAGTGTAATGCAAACTGAATGGATGACGTAATAAACCAGTCCCTCCAGAAAAACATGATTTTGCGATCGCATAATTCAATGCATAATCAGCCAAAGTCCGCGCAAACTATGCGGGGCTTGCATAATTTCATAATCCCCACATTTTCGTTGCAAAAAAGTCACACTTTTACTTCACACAAGAGCAGCCATTTTCCCCTGTTGCCATGGGAACGTTATGAAGTGACGTAATTACGCGACGTGAACATCATCAAAAAGCTGCAAAACGATGAAGCCGTGATGAAACCGCAATTTTTGCAAGTTCCTGCAATTTCATCGCATGAAATTGCATAAATATCCCGCATATTCCATTGCATTTTTTAAGAAAACGTGCCGCATAATCAAGGATTTTTGCCCGCAACAATCACAAAAAAACTCCGCATTTTTCTGGAAGGACTGTTAAACAAGTGTATTCTCTAATTGGAATGCAGCAGGATTGTGGCTGCAGGGAATAGTTGTGAGTTGAGATGTTTCTTATGACCATAACTCTGACTCCACATTCTCTTTCAGTCTTAACGTAGCTCTGACATGAGAAGAGTTGAGCAGAACATTTACATTTAGTCAGAGAACTACATACCATGAACTGAATTACACAAGCTAAAACGGTCCTTCATAGAATTCAAACTATTCACACATGATTGAGTAAAACTTTTATCCCTTTCACATTGTTATTCACTTGACTGACATGTTGTTGGCAAAGACACCAACTGCCCCAAGAAATCTCAGAATGTTTAAAAAAAAATGTGATTGAGGGGGAAAAAATTGCCAAAGATTTCAAAAGAATACATTCACAATTGCCCATTCATCTGCATGTATGACAGTACAGAAAATCCGCAAACTTTCCCTTAAGTTACCAGCTAATGCTAGCAGTAGCTAGCTAGCTTGATTGGCATAAGGCTGAACAAAACATTTTTAGGTGACCAAAATGTTCCACTTAACTTTGATGAAGTGAAAACACACAGTGAGAGGGTCAAAGATTAAGACGTGGACAGCACCCCAAAACAAGTTCAGGTCTGTTTTAATGTCCACAGTGCCATGCTAAGCCTCTCTCATAATTGCCAGTTTGACAGTAGCCACGCCCTAAAGCATGTCCTGCTTTATCATCAATTTACTTCAAATGGGACCATCGTTTACAAAATGAACATCATGCTGTATTGAAGAAGACTTGAAAATAGTGATTGAGACTATAAATGTAAATGAATTTGAAAATGTTTACTGAGGTAATAAATCAAGTGAGAAGTAGGGTCATTTTCTCATAGAATTCAACACAAGCCTACTTCATTTAGCAACAAATGGAGTCGCCCCCTGCTGAAAATGAGATAGAATGCAGGTCAATGGCACTTCAGCATTGGCTTTACTGTCACTGCACATACTTCTAGTTAATGCCCTGCTGCTCCCCTGCATTATGATCGAGTGAACTCTGCGTCTGGAGGGATCCATTTTTGAGAAAAATAAAAGATCAATTCAAGCTTGAAAAAGTTTGAAAAATATACCCGTTTACTGTACTGTTTGACTAAATGACACATTATTCTTCATATTTTGGTAAAAACTGTGTGGTGAAAACCAGTATATCGTGACACCCCTAATCAGAACCCCCTGATTACAGTAGCTGTACATTCAGACACGTGCATGGATGTGCTTTTCACATAATGTAGCTCTATATTTTTCATATATAGATTATTTGGAATGTATCAGTGCCTTATTTAAAACCAGGGTCATACAGCACTCCTACTATAATATGCCGGATTACATTTGTTGCTATCTATGCACTGTCCTCTGTACAGCAGCATTCTTTGTACTATGTGGTGTGTAGCTGAGAATTCTTTCAAACTGTGATGAGATTGATGTTGGGCTCGGTTCATTCTTAATTCAATCAATTCATGAAATTAGATTTGACTTTTAATCTAAAATAGTCAAACTATTTAAAACTGTAGTTATACAACAAATGTTGTGGTGTCTTTTCTTCCCATTTTTGTTCCACTAGCAGTAAGGCCAAGGATGGTCCAGAGCAAAATATGTAATAGCTACTGCCAAGATCACATTATATTTGCTCTGAATAGTCATGTCCATGATTTATAATGACCTTTTACCAAGCGCCACCTTCCCGCCAGATTTTGCTAATTGTATTTAATGAGCAGATTGTCATGAAATTTGTGGTCACATTTATGGTTTTAATAGTGTAATCATATTCTAGCTACACCCTCAGAACAAACCTAACTTATTTAGCTTTCAAGGTGCCCTGTGGATTTTTCTTGTGAACAAACAAGAGATATGTTTACGGTCAGTGTTACTCACCAAAATGCATTGTGTGTATCATTGAGGTCTAACAAGCGTGCCAAGTGCATGCTCTTCCTCATTATATATAATATAAAATACATTTTTTAAGTATCCAACATTGTTTGAATTCATGTTTACTAGCATGCAGTCTTCTTCCCTGCCTTTGTTGGCACATCACAGCATATCTTGTTGTGTTACCATCTCCTACTGATCACCAGAATAGCACTGCTAGAGGTCTAAAACTCCACAGGGAACCTTTAAGTCTGGGTTTAGTGTTGGGTGCATAATGAACATTGGACTCTGCAGGGATCACTAATGCAGCCTAAAGGCCCGGACACACCAAGCCCATAATCGGCCGTTGGACAGTCTGGCGAGGTCGGTGACTCAAGTTTGTTCTGTGTGTTCCGTGCCGTCGTCCGTCCGAGGGGCCGTCGGCCCATTTTGGCCGATTTGACATGTTGAATCGGCAGGGCGGGCACTGCTGGCAGTCAGACTCAAATGATCCATCTGATTGGTAGAGTGCTAACCCGGAAACAGGGAGCAGGATGAGCGTGACTAGAGTCTCTCAAAATCTGACGAAAATCTTTTAAACTGACCTTTGTCGATCTGAAATGAAGACAGATTCAGCAACTGCATGGCCTATTTCTCGCTTAAAATGTTTTCAGAAACACGTTTCGGTGAACTATTTTAGTACAATATGAGATCGTATTCTGAACAAACCGTCTTGACAGTCTGGCTTTGAATTTCCGGAGAAACCAGACCCACGTTCGTCCAATCAGCTGCCGGTTTTCGTTTTTGGGCGACAATACAGATTAGCGCCGCCTGCTGTAGACGTATTACGTCTCGTCGCTTTGGTGTGTTCCGAGGCATTTTTTTACCAATTTTCTGCCGACGTTTGGCTGTCAGCTCTGTGTGTCTGGGCCTTTAGACTATCTTGTTTCAAAATGATTCATGAAATGATTGATAGCATTGTGAACTGGGCCCAACTATGTTATAGATGAAATATTCACCAAATAAATGTATATCTACAGTGTTATATGCTTTCAATGGAGGCACATTGCAAGGACACAGACAGGGTGTAAGTCATTACTGAACGATGTCTCTAAGTGGGAATTACTGGCCACATAGAGTTTATTAAGAAAACTGCTTTAGAATTAAAGTGTGGGGGCCTCAGTGTCCTGGAGTGAAAGAGGTAGAAGTCAACGTATCTGAAAGGCTCTACCTCTTTCACAACAAGCCACAAATGTAGCTGTTTGTGTTTGCGATAGTTGGTGGACTGAACAGGAAGAAATGTAGGTGAACTTCATCGACAACACTGAGGCCGCATGTACGTCTGCATTCTGCTTGTATTACTGAGTTGTTAGTCTGGATCAACGGAAGTACAAATCCAGGATAAAGCATGACATCTTTGCCCCTCCCGCTCTCTGTGTGTTGCCTTTCCCACAATCCCTTCGCTACAGAATACAACAACAATCTTCGAGCTAGCAAGCCACACGTTGAAAATGGCAAATTTTGTAGAAAATTTGGATTGTGCAATTAGGCAGGCCTGCTTGGTTCTTTGAGTGAATGATTGTAAAGATTTACAAAGAATATGTTTACAGCATTTGCTATCTAACTGGGACGTTTCGGGACCAAAAGGTGGGATTGCAGTGGATCAATGAATTATTATTTATAGTGTCAAATCATAACAAGAGTTATCTCAAGACACTTTACAGATTAGGTCTAGACCAGACTATAATTTACAGAGATCCAACAATTCAAATAATTCCCCCAAGAGCAAGCATTTAGTGTGCGACAGTGGTGAGGAAAACTCCCTTTTAGGAAGAAACCTGGGACAGACCCAGGCTCTTGGTAGGTGGTGTCTGACGGTGCCGGTTGGTGGTGTGATGAACAGTGGCAATAATAGTCATAATAAAGATAATGGAACTACAGTACCATGGCATTCCTAAAATTTTCCCAACTGCTTGTACCAGGTCCTGGCTCTGTTACAGGTGGCAACACGTTTTATTTTTAAGCAATAGCTCACGACGGTGGTATGTTGTGATTATATGAAAGTTATAGACACATTCCAATTTAAATATATTTGTATTAATAAATGATTATGATCACAATAGACCCTCCTGGGCTGGCCTGCTGCACATATCGGTGCTTTTACCATGGAACGTAGGTAACGGCTTTGGTACCACCTCTGAAAGGGCTGTCTGACGGCAATAAAAATAGGTAGGCTACCAAGGAGGTAGAAGTTAACCATACATATCTCCGTTTTGAAGTGGGTTTTAGCTAGCTCCGTTTGTTAGTTAGTTTTTCCTCAGACAAGGCGTAACACAGATTTGTGCAACGGAATTAGACATCATAGTCGTTTTTTGTGGTATTATATCACACATATGAACCAATCAGACTGTTTTTGCATGTTTAAGATTCCTGAAAGCTTTAGTGCGTAACTTTTTGATATGAATGAACGTCCGTTACATTCAAGCCGTTGCCAAATGAGTTGCTACAAAGCTAATTAAGACTATCAGCTCCACACAACTCTCTCTGGATGTTCACAAGATTGTGGCGTCCGGTGACTTTCCCACGCAGAAACTCAAGTGAAGATAATGACCTCTTCTGAAGAGTCCATCATGTTTTTTTAATCCTCCGTGTCCTCCTTGGCTACTAGCAACTGCGCTGTGCGCGGTCACGGAAGGCTTGTGTCATGTGGACGAGCCGACAGTGTTGTTGTCATTACTTAGAATTCCTCATGGAGTGACAGAAACTACGCACTATAGCTTTAACATCCCCAATACTGAATGTCCAGGGAGGAGCAAACTCTCTATAATGTTGTTCAGAACCAGCTCAAACATCCCTACCTGGAAATGCAGTACTACTCTGCGTGGCTAGTTTGCGTCCCTAGTCAAAGGAAGTAGACATCATGGTCAATTTGGTTTTGCCACAGTTACAATGGATCTGAACATTGACCCAGTTTTACAGAAGTATCAAAATGTCCTTAACCTTTGCATACCCATACTAGAGCACAGTCCACTTCTTTTCCATCCATCACTCAGTTTGTTCCAAACCCTAAATATGACATAATGTGGTTAATACAGAGCTGTTGTGGTTCACCTGGTTATGTCAGTTGCTCTCAACAAAATAAGCCTACCGTAACTGAAGAGTTGAAACCTTTAATGGCAGTGTTTTGTCTTGTCTTGGTGGATGCACACAGTAGCTCTGCTAGCTGCCTTTGTGACACTCTGAACGTACCAGAGAAATATGCATGCATGCCGTGTGTGTGCTGCCAATTGTGCATGAAGGTCAGTGTGGATTGCCATCCTGCTGTCTGGATTATCTCCTGGCATTCTCACTTTTCACTGCTGTAGCATCTCTACTCGAAATGGCTGTGTGTGTGTGTGTGTGTGTGTGTGTGTGTGTGTGTGCTTCAGGACACGATATAGCACGGCATCAGCACATACCTGTTGACCGGGGGGTGGGGGAGGGGTACTTTTTGCTATACTCTTCCTATCAACTGACAAAAAGTCAGTGTCATTTCAATGTGACTCCAATGAAGTGTATAGCTTGTATGTAGTATATATACTGCAGTATGTAATGCTTTCACTGTGTTGTGGATGAGTCACAGTAATGATGGTAATGTTTTTATCATTATGATGATAATGTAATGCAGGTTGATGTTCTTTCGTGATGAGGGAGAAAAAAGAGAAAGCGTGATGCCTCACAGGTACTGTCTCTTTCATATCTCTGTTCACATGCCCCTCTCTGTATCAGTATACCTGCCTCTCTCTGAATAAAGCCATCTTAAAGCTGTTTATTTCTTATTTATTCTATTCCATCATTAACATAAAGTGTATTGACGTTTTCTCAATTTTTACTGGGGTGTAGAATCAGTACTCATGAGTGTGGTTTATGGAAATGAATGTAATTTGAAATCAACTCCCATAGTTTCAACAGAAAAAAAATGACGAGCTGTATGGTTTGTAGGAGGACTGTGCACAGCCCTCACACTCCTTTGGAGGGTTACCTTCTGCCCAGAGAATAGCACATAGGCAGAAATAACACCACGTCCATCTTTTTCTTTAACTGTCATGTACATTAGATTAGTTAATAAATAAACCCATCTCTGTTGGGGAAGTATTTCAGGGCTCAACTTCATTGTGTGTGTATTTCTTTTTTCAACAAGAACAAAATGCATGACTACATGTTACTGTTGCCTTCAAAAGTGGCTGAAAAATGTCATTTTCTCCACCACGGAGAAGACTGGCTGTGATCAGCTTTTATTGTGACAAGTTCTAGATTATGAAAGCATCCATACAAAAGTCTAAAACCACTCCTGTAGCACCATCCTCTGTTCTTCATCCATCATTTACTCTTGTACGATGTTTAAAATGGTTCCGATTTTGTGCACTCTAAGGGTTCTATTTTTGGGATGCTGTATAGCAAGTTATTGTGTCTCAGATCTCAGCTAGTAGCTCTGTGAGTAGAACATTCACAGTGGCCACTGGGGCTCTGCCAGGATTGTACCTTGGCTTCTGTTTCAGAGACAGAATGTGCAGCGGGGGGTGAAATGTCCAGTATGGTCGCCTCAGAGTTGCATCTCTACTTTTTGCAGATGATGTTGGCTTCATTGACCTGTGACTTCCATGTACTGGGGCGGCAGAGCAAAGCCAAATGCAAGTGTCTTTGCTAGTTTAAGACCGACACAATTGTCAGTTTCCCGTCCAGCGCCCGCGTCGTTTAAATAACAAATGCACCTGCGCCCATCTGTGCGCCCATGGGCGTGCTGGTCTTACAGGGAGGTGTGTTCAGGTGCATTCTGGGACTATTGCTATCTTGAGGCAGCGGAAAGTGTTTGCACCATTGACCAACAAAAACCTGGTCTAAAGTCAATAACGCAGCATTTCATTGTTATTTTAACAGCAAATTAGTAAAATGTGCCTAGCCTCGTGCACAGCGCGAAGCAGCACACAAACATACAAAAGATTAAAAATATAAATATTACAATGTGAAATAGTATTATCGAGCAGATCAGTTTCTTCTCCTGAAAATATCTCATTCCTGCTTAGCAAATCCTCCATCATAATAGCAATGCTCCAAGGTCCAAACGCGCCTGGCTTTTAAAGGGAATGGGAGGTGACACTGATTGGTTTATTGCATGTTACGCCCAAAACACACCTATGATTAATGAAGACACTAAGTACAACCCTTCTGACCCATGCGCCTGGCGCACGGACCCTTTTTTCCGCCATTAAACTAGCAAACGTGGATTTGTACACACCCTAAACACACCTGTGCCATGCGCTTCACGCCGTGCGCTTAGATCGTTAAAATAGGGCCCACAACCTTCAAGTCAAACTGGTGGTTGTGATAGCCCTCGGGCCTGTTTGGATTGACTGATAGCACCTGGTACAAATGCTCCCTGTCGCTACGTAAGCTGCCACCTTAGTCCTCCCTCCATCACTTTGTTTGGTTCTTTTGTTCTGGTTCTTTTCATTTCATTGACTCACTTACACCACTGGCCTTAATGGCTTCCACATGACATCTCTTCTGACAATTGAATTTATGGTTCATAAAAAAAAAAAAAAAAAAATAGTTCTCCCTTTGTTTGCCATGGCCCATCAAGCTGATCATTAAAACGTCATGATACTCTGCTGGATGGGGATTTTCTCAGTTCCTGAGCAATGAACAAAGGGTCTTGCTCACAAGTAAGAGTAAGATGGAACACATCACAAGATCAACAAATGGATCGATGTGGCTTCGGCAGTAATTACCAGTCAGCTACGTTCCAACCCTCACCTATGGTCTAGAGCATTGGGTAGTGACCAAATGAATGACATTTTGGATATAAGCATTGGAAATCTGTGTTCTTGGGTGGGTTGCTCAGTTCAGAACTCCGACATCTGGAAGCTCCTTTGCTTTAAAAAAAGCCCGTTGAAATTGTGGTTTGGGAATCTGATTAGGATGCCTCCTGGAAGCCTTTCTATGGGAGAGAAGACCCCAGGGCTCACTTAGAACATGGAGATGTCTATGGATCCCATGGAGGAGCTGGAGTACGTTCCTGGGAGAGAAGGACGAATGGACTACTTTGTTTAGCCTTTTGCTTAGATAAAGTCTGGAAATGGATGGCTGAATGGGTAGAAATGACAAAACAAAATTTTATGAAAGTAAGACCAAAGTAATGTGAAACTGGAATTTCTGAAGGATTTATTTCTATTAATGACGTGAATATTGTAATAGCCGAGTTAATTGCTGAGATCTGGGAACACATTAGCATCATCAAAGATGGGTCAAGAAACACATGCAGTCAGACAATCAGACAGAAGAGAACAAACTGTCTATTGTAATTATCCAGCCCCAGAAATCATTTTAGCTTCTTTCAAGAAATCTAAAAGGCAGTGTCAAACAGCAGATACTGATGGGCCTTGTTCTGGATTAAATACCTTTTCCCATTTTACTGTGGAGTCTTCTGACGTCTACATCATGAAAGAAGCCCATTGTTTTGTAGTAAATGACTGTGTGTGTGTGTGTGTGTGTGTGTGTGTGTGTGTTTCAGACCGTGGAAAGGGAAGGCAGAGACAGGCCATTTTAGGAGAACACCCATCGTCCTACAGCAGCGATAATGGCTACGGTAAGACGAAGACACACACCCACACTTAGAATTTAACTGGTAACTGAATCTGCCGACAGGGCTGCTACTTAATCTACAGTCCCCATACCTCTGAGGTGAAACTTGACACTCTTCTACACAAACACGCACACACATTCACACAGCATAGTTGTGGACTGCCAGTCATGTTTAATGGTCTGCAGCAGTAGGTATACCTTCACCTGCATTTGGAAACGGATCCCTGTCAATTACACTCTTTAATTTAAAGGTGCTCTAAGCGATGTCACACGTTTTTTTAGGCTACAGATTCTTTTGTCACATACAGCAAACTATCCGCGAGCTGCCTGTCCCCTGAACACACTGTAAAAAAAACGCGGTCTCCGTAGACAGCCCAGGCTCCACAAACGCCACCAAAAACAAACTGGCCAACCTGCACCATCAAACATAACAAACAGTGTTCCAGCCAATAACCGACAAGAAGGATTTGGGGGTGGGGGTTGGGGGGGTTAGTGCTCGGAAACACGGAAGGGAGGGGGAGGGGACGGGATGAGGATGAGGATGAACTGTTTAAATAATATTGATAAAGCTGTAGGTAAACAAACCTACTGTGCAAGTTGCAATTAAATCTTTGAAATTGTTCCAGTACTGAGTGAGAAGACTGTAACCGGCAGCGGCCAACAGGTCTGCAATGTAATCCGTTAAGGCAAATGTAAATCCACCAAAAGTGCTGTTTTTGCCACTGACAGGCTCAGATTGTTATTTTAAGTGTCTGACAGCATAATGGGGAGATTGTGAAATTGCTGTTGTCCTGCCATGCTTTCGTTTGTAACTTATTGATGCCAGGTCAACACAGTAACCCTGTTTTGTCTGCAGCTCTCCACTCTTGGAACAGCATTTTTCTTTAGGAAAATGTGCTTTGGTATAGGATTTGTTCTCCTCTTTGGCTTGCAGTAGACATCCTGGTCAAACTGGTCACTGCAGACCCAATTGCACCTGCTTGTATAAAACTATTCAGCACGTGCCCAGAGCAGCCACTGCAAGCCCGCGAGTGTCTGCTTTGCGAGCGCTGGAGGGCATTCACTTTCTCGCAGGTAAACCCTGCTCTCGAGGAGAGAACAGCGTTTTTCTGTTTTTATTAACGATGTAGTGCAAGATTAGCCTGGTCCTACCAGACTCTGGTCCATTTCATTTGTACAGAGAGTCTGGCCTCTCTCCATTGACAAGTGTTAACTTCCTTGAAGGCGGGTACTCTGTTGAAGTTTAAAACTATTGGATCTGCCCAGAGCCACTCTGGATCACGACCAATCGCTAACGTTTGGTCGTGACGTATATGTCACGCGCATGTGCAACAAGAGGGGAGACCGACAACTATCGGCTTATATTTAGCATTAGCATCACTAGCGTTCACCTTAGCCAACTCCTTCACCACTAACGGAGCGAGCTGGAAAATCTAACTTTTCCCGAACCCCGTGGGGGAGGAGGGCCACAACATCATGGCCACCAACAAAACTCAGCAAAGATTGTTCTTGGTCGGGCTTTAACTTCTGGATATTCGGCAGCGTTGCCACAACGGACAGAATGGCTTCGCTCGCATCTTTCTAGCGTACATCCTCAACGTCATCATTCTCACCCACTCCCTCTGTTCGCTGATTGGACCGCCAAATATTTGGCCGGAGAAAACCCAAGAATATACCACATACTGAAGGGAAATGAAAACTGAGTACGTAGGAGGACGGAGCCAGGCTAGCACAAGATAGCACCGTAAATAAAGGAATGTACAAGTGTCTCTCATCAGTTCTATTGTTGGGATATGTACGATGCTTGTGAAATGTTCGTAAAATCCTTGCCGATATATGTACCCACATAGCCTAAAATTCTAAAAACTCTAAAATTAGAGCTAACGTTAGCCTTAGCTAATGTGGCTGTTGTTAGCCAGATTGATCCAGAAACAGAAATAATGTTTCGTGACGTGGTGTAGGATGTAAAGTTAATGTGTGATCGCGTTCTACTAATAAGTTAGACATGCCAAAAATAATAAAAGTGTGTGGTTATTTGGCTCTAAATTTCTGTTATGGATTAATCAGCCTGGCTGGCCAGGCTAAAGGATAGCCATGTTAGCTAAGGCTAGCTCTAACGTTAGAGATAAGGGATTTACGGACATTTGAAAAGCATCGCACATATCTCAACAACAGAACGGAAGAGACACACTTATACATTCCTTTATTTATGGTGCTGTCTTGCGCTACATCGTTAATAAAGACAGAATAACACTCTTTCAGCCGGGCTTGAGATCGTCTTGAAAGTGACCAATAGGAGGGCCAGTGCTTGCTTGGTTTCTGCACCCAAAGTATCAAAAGTCAGTTTCATTCGAGCGAGCAGAAATCAATTTTACCTGACACTGGTGGGCGTGTGGTGTCTGCTCTGTGCGTGTGTGCTGTTCTCACTCAATACTGGACCAATTTCAAAGATTTTGTGTTCACATTAGTTACTTAGTTCATGGGAAAATAGAGTCCATGGTTGAAAAAAAAAACTAAATTACCCTTTAATGTGAAATGTTTGTCATAACGCAGCTATGGGTCTCTTGATTTAACAGTAAATCAGCTGTGTTCAGTGTATCAGCACTGAGATGACCAAAAAAAAAGAAAAGCGGCCTAATACTTTTAAGTCTAGAATTCAAAATCCATGTCCATCCAACTGTGAGAAAATGTATCCGATCCGTCTGTGGGCTGAAGGAAACTGATCAGAGATACATGATACTAGAGACATCGCTCAATCAGTAGCCTCATCTCAATAAGGTTCACATGTATTGTGTTTCTCAAAACGGACGTAGCTGTTTAATTGTGATGAGGAAAACAAAGAGCTGATACAGAAACAGGATTGCATACAGTGAGACGTTCCTTTATGACAGCCCTCTTTTTAATGTAGCTTTTTTTTATCTCTTTCTTAGATCAGGGAAGACAGAAATAAAATAAATAAGATAAATGAATAAGTAAACACCCTGTGTAGGAAACAGACCACCAATCCCCTGATCTGAAATAATCAGTCACATGTGTGTGAGCGCACATGCGTGATATGTGTGTTAAATGTAAAAAAAGTCCTCATTCAGCTGAAGCTAAAGTGAGGCCTAAAAAAGGCCTTTAAAAAAGATTAAAATTTGCTCAACATCATAACACGACACTTATTATAAGGGCATGCCAAAATTGGTTCCATTTTCGGTGGTCTCTAGAGGCCAATGTGGGACTTTTTGAATCCACAGAGGAATTTAACTTAGTAATCCGATTCATTTATGATCCCTCAGGCAGATAGAGAGAGAGAGAAAGTAAAGAATGAATGATCATTGTTGGAGTTAATCATTGCCATGTATCTGCTGTACTGGAGTCAAATGTGCCGTTTAAAAAGATTGTTTTGCAAATAGTGGGAACCCTCCTGAAGACAGCACAGCCACATCTAAAAACTAACATCAGACCCAGGCAGGATTGTTCTATCATTCATTTCAGTCTCTGCCTCCTCAGGTCAACCCTGCCCCCTGCTGCCTCTGCCTGGCAACAGCAGGTACAAGCTCAGCTCAGTGGATGTTCCCGACATGGTGTCCTACCCTGCGCCCCAATCATCCTCCTCATATTCTAGCCATGCCCCCAGCTCTGTTGCCATGGTGAGTGGCCTCCATTCGTCCAAGATGAACTGCACCCGCATCTTCAACCTCTTCTGCCTCTATGGCAACATTGAGAAGGTGGGTGTCTTTGACAGCTTTTGCAGTTTCATGTTTATTGTAGAAACAAAGGAGAGTTATAACTGTGGTTCCACAGCAGTCACTGCTGTTTGGATCAGTAGGGTGCAGGAATTGCTCACAAATGACTCCCACCCTTCTGATAATCATTTCCTTACATTATCATCAAAAGACTCTATACACTTACACTCTGCCATTACACTGAGAGGACTACTCAAGGCTGTCAAATCCACAGTAGAGCTTTATGTAACTTTTTGAGACATCCTCAGCCCACTATGCTGTACTGCACCATAGAACATAAAACCAGATCAACTTTGGAATGTATGTCTACAGGGAACGAGGACTGAGGATTTTATCCACTCACTTACGTCTAGGGCTGGGTTATAAATAAAATAAATAAGCATTGCTCTAATTAAAATCAATCTTTGTTCTGATAATGATCTTTTAATACCTTTTCACCATGGATGTGGTGAATGGACCCCCTTTTTGGGGGATTTCCATCCTTCTTCTTAATGTGAACATTAACCTGGGTGCATTTTAAAAAATATTTAAAGCTATAGTGCGTAGTTTGTGTCGCCCCCATGAGGAATTCTAAGTAATGACAACAACACTGTCGGCGTGTCCACATGATACAAGCCTTCTGTGATCGCGCACGCCCCCCTCCCCCCCTCCTCCACGCAGTTGCTAGTAGCCAAGGAGGACACGGAGGATTAAAAAAACATGATGGACTCTTCAGAAGAGGTCATTATCTTCACTCGAGTTTCTGCGCGGGAAAGTCGCAGGACGCCACAATCTTCTGAACATAGTCACACTGAGAAATCCAGAGAGAGTTGTGTGGAGCTGATAGTCTTAATTAGCTTTGTAGCAACTCATTTGACAATGGCTTGAATGGAACAGATGTTCATTCATATCAAAAGGTTACGCACTAAAGCTTGCTTTTTGCTTGTACAATTTACTTCATTAGTTCTCTGAGAATCTTTTTATATCCAAGCTAAATTGGTATTTTAACTGAAATGACCCTAACCTAATTGATATCGAATCGAATTGAAAATGTAATCGAATCGGGACCTTGTGAATTGGAATGAAATCGATTCTGGAAATGACTGGCGATACCGAGCCCTACTCACATTGGAAGCACACAAGGAAGTACAAAGGCCAAATCTGTTTCACTGTCCATATGGGCACCTAACTGTTGTTTTAAGCCAGACTTGAACAATTGTGTGATCCCGTGTGCTTGTAGGTAAAGTTTATGAAGAGTGTTCCTGGCACAGCGCTGGTTGAGATGGGAGATGAGTATGCTGTGGACAGAGCCATCACACACCTGAACAGCATCAAGGTGTTTGGCAAGAGACTCAATGTCTGGTGAGAAGTAGATCAATACACACACATACATACATTATTAAATTTTTTTTTCTTCTAAAGTTGCATATCTGTCACCATGTATATGATACATCCAAACGTTTCATATCTATCTAAATTAGTGTTAGTAATAGAGATGAAGTTACCGATTATCTGGCAGACTGAAAAGGCCAGTTCACAGAAACCACAAATGAACTAACGCACCACCACAAGTCTAATACAGGCATAGAGGACCTGTGGTTTTATAGGTTTATTAATCTCTTCGTTAGTTTTTCAATTTCAAAACATTTGCCTTTAAAATGTAAAAAACAAATAGTAAATGCAAACAGTCCAAAAGCCAAAGATTTGTAATGGACTATGTTATACAACAGAGACACCATGATACTGTAATAACAAGTATTACTTAACATGTTAACACTTAGGTTCAGTGTATGTAGATCCAAACGAGCCAGTGTACTTGCTAGGCTAAAGGCTAACCACAGCAGACCTGCTCTCCCAACTGTTTTCACAGCAAATAAACTGGAATACACAGATCCATTCTTTCCTTTTCTTTATGATGGATGACAGTACAGTCTCTAATAGTTTAGCCTTGAATTAGCTGCAGCCCTGAGCCTTTGGCCAGGGTTACATGCACATGCATCTCCCTGTGATTGGCCAAAGTCTCCCGTCACGGGCTAGGTTTTCTGACGCCTGAAATCAGACCCAAGAGGAGATGCAGAAGTTTAGTTTTCTCTCAGACCACATAAATTACAATATGCTAAAACATCATTATGGAATTGTTGCCCAACAATGTCAAAAGCAAAGTGCCTGACTCAGCTTTAATGAACAAATCATTTTAACATGAGAAAAAAAAAAAAACTAATATCAGAGAATGCACAGTAAGGCTAATGAACTGTATTCATTACTAATTATATCATGTATAAGGTGGTTGAAACATTGAGAGGGAGTTTGCAGCCTTTTGTTGGAATATTGCTTTAGTAAATGAGGCTCCCCCTGGTCATGGTCCCTGGTCATGGTCTCTGGTCATGGTCCATGGTCATGGTCCCTGGTCATGGTCCATGGTCATGGTCCATGGTCATGGTCCCTGGTCATGGTCCCTGGTCATGGCCTCTGGTCATGGTCCCTGGTCATGGTCCCTGGTCATGGCCTCTGGTCATGGTCCCTGGTCATGGTCCCTGGTCATGGTCATGGTCCATGGTCATGGTCCCTGGTCATGGTCTCTGGTCATGGTCCCTGGTCATGGCCTCTGGTCATGGCCTCTGGTCATGGTCCCTGGTCATGGTCTCTGGTCATGGTCCCTGGTCATGGTCTCTGGTCATGGTCCCTGGTCATGGTCTCTGGTCATGGTCCCTGGTCATGGCCTCTGGTCATGGGCTCTGGTCATGGTCCCTGGTCATGGTCCCTGGTCATGGGCTCTGGTCGGCGCTTATTGAATAATGTTCTGGTGTGACTGCATACAAACCTGATGTTTTTATAGTATTTTAGCTCTATGATGTAAACCTTTGACTTGCATGGATTGGGTCAGGTAACACAGATGTTGTGTTGTGTTGTGTGCAGTGTTTCCAAGCAGCATGCAGTGATCCCCAGTCAGGTCTTTGAGTTAGAGGACGGCAGCAGCAGCTATAAGGACTTTGCCATGACTAGGAACAACCGCTTCAGCAGCGCCGGACAGGCTTCCAAAAACATCATCCAGCCTCCATCAGCAGTGCTACACTACTACAACGTTCCTCCATGCATATCACAGGACCAATTATTGAGGGTATGCTACTTCTGTCTGATAAATGTTTTACTTTAAGATACAGTCAAAGTATTTCCTTCCAAGATGCCTGTCTCTGTCAGTCTTTGGTACTAAACTTGAACAGTGCTCAGGCTTTACGATGTGAGGTTGTCAACTGCACTGAGTGTTTATTTGCCAATCTAGGGCTTGATTTCTGACATCTCTTACAGGCTAATTTAGGATTTTTTTTAACCTGAACCCTACTTTCCCATGCAATTCAGTTAGTATCAAATCATAACAAGAGCTATCTCAAGACACTTTACAGATAGAGTAGGTCTAGACCACACTCTATAATTTACAAAGACCCAACAATTTCCCACGAGCAAGCATTTGGTGCAACAGTGGCAAGGAAAAACTTCCTTTTAGGCAGAAACCTGGAGTGGTGAGGAAAAACGTCCTTTTGGCAGAAACTTCGGGCAGACCCAGGCTCTTTGTGGGCAGCATCTGTCGCTGCCGGTTTGGACACAGACACTGAAACAGATATACTGATATAGAGAAATTTGATTCATAATAATTATAGCAGTTGGAATGAGGAACAGTGACAGTTATAGTAACAATAAAGATAGTGGAACCGTGACTAGAAATAATAGTTGTAGCAGTTCAAGGCATAGCAGGGCGATTAAGGGCGTAGTAGGGCGTAGTAGAGAGTTGCAGGGCATAGTAGGGCATAGCGGGGCGTTGCGGAGCGTAGTAGGGCACAGCAGGGTGTCATGATTTAGGTGCCACCCCAATCCAAGGAAAACTGCGAGGCAAGAAAACATAAGGACTCCGGGGAAGCAGAAAGGAGGAGGAATGTTGTGTCTGTATATACACCCTCCCCAATGCAGAGAAGCTAATACAGGAGAAATAAGATCTCTTTTCTTAGTTCTTGTCAGTACACGCGCTGCTGCATTCTGGATCAGCTGGAGAGTCTTAAGGGACTTGTTTGAGCAGCCTTGGTGTCTAAGTGACTAATGTGAACAACAATCTTTGAAACTGGTCCAGTATTGAGCGAGAACGCTGTAACGGGTAGCTATGAAGCTGGCTGCAGTGTAATCAAATAGGGCAAATGTGCATTGTCAATTTCCGTCCACTAAAAGTTCTGTTTTGCCGCTGACAAGCTCAGATTGTTATTCTAAATGTCTGACAGCATTATGGAAATGATCCCTAAAGAGATATACGTACCTGTTTGTTAAAGAGTAAGATCCTTTAAGTAAGATTTTATTTAACGAGAGAAACCCCAAAAAGCCCCAAAATCGCCATCGCCAAACTCACCAGACTGCATGATGCAGAGAGGTTAAGTGACTGAGGTTAAGTCTTGTCTAACGGAGCTTTACTCATATATGAGCCGTGTGTGTGTTTTGGCAGCTGTGTACGGAGCATGACGTGCCCGGCTTCGTCAAATTCAAGATGTTTGATGCCAAACGTAAGTAGAACTTCAATGTGAGATTTTTTTACTAGGTTCTTGTCAAAGTTTATAAAGTTCATGTTCTTCTTTTGTGACAATCTTGTTTTACTCCTCTCTTATAATCTCATATTGTGTCTCTCTCAGCCTCCTCTAAGACCATCTCTGGCTTGTTGGAGTTTGACAGCAAAACGGACGCTGTGGAGGTTCTTACTGTTCTCAACCATTACCAGATCAGGATACCCAGTAAGTCTGTCACACCTTCATATACTCAATGTCCACTCTGTCAACATCGCCTACAGCTTGGTTTACACCTGTATATCCAATCAACACTCTGTTACTCCCTGTCCATAATGCTGGTTGACACGTCTTATTTCCTAGTATTTTTGGACCTGGGCACAAGCAATTTTTTGTTTACAGATTTAATATTTCATGGTAAAATACATACTGTAAAATAATCCAACTAAATAAATACATACAGTGGCCGGGTTAGCTCAGTTGGTAGAGCAGGCACACATACTGTATATAGAGGTTTACTCCTCGACGCAGCGGCCGCAGGTTTGACTCCGACCTGCGGCCCTTTGCTGCATCTCATTCCCCCCCCCCTCTCCTTTCATGTCTTTATCTGTCCTGTGGAAATAAAGGCCTTAAAATGCCCAAAAAAATCATCTTATAAAATAAATACATGCAAAGGAAGAAGGAAGCCAAAAACATCTCACATTGAATCAAGTGTCATTAACCACAGATTGTATTACCGCTAACCAGTGTCACACTTAGATAGCTATCAATATCAGTCTGTGGGGTTGTGATGATGTAAGTAGTATATAATCACATAACTACAGTAGTTGTAGAGGCAAAGTCTCATACTGTATTTAACCTTTATTCTGACTACTACCACAGTCTGATCTGATCACATTCATACCTGGAAGCTGCCCAGTACTACCACAGTCTGATCTGACCACATTCATACCTGGAAGCTGCCCAGTACTACCACAGTCTGATCTGACCACATTCATACCTGGAAGCTGCCCAGTACTACCACAGTCTGATCTGATCACATTCATACCTGGAAGCTGCCCAGTACTACCACAGTCTGATCTGACCACATTCATACCTGGAAGCTGCCCAGTACAACCACAGTCTGATCTGATCACATTCATACCTGGAAGCTGCCCAGTACTACCACAGTCTGATCTGCTGCCACTGAGCAGCTCCACTGGAGCCATTGAGGTTAAGGGCCTTGCTCAAGGGCTCAGTGGCGGTGATGAGGGAGGGACAAGCGCTGCGCTTTCACTTTCCCCACCCAGATTTTATCTGGGGATTGAACCGACGACCTCCCGGTCACAAGCTCTCTTCTCTGACCTTTAGGCCACCACTGTCCTGTATAGCAAACATTCATTTATTTATTTGATAAAGACAGAGCATGTCAATAAACATCTGCATAAAATACAAGATATAACCATGCCGGAGTAAGCAAGAATGCTAATTTACATCCGTAGTCCCGAGGCAGGTAGTCTGGATCAACAGAAGTACGTTTTTCCAGGATAATTGCCTGACACACGTGGCTCGAGCGCCAGATGTCCCTCCCCTCCGCTCTCTGTGTGTTGCTGTTCTCAAACTCTGTTCCCTTCACGAAACATCAACAACCTTCGAGCTAGCAAGCTACATGCTGGAAATGGAACGTTTGAAGAAAATTTGGATCAAACAGTAAAGGCAGGCCTGCTTGTTCTTTCGGGGGAGGATTGGAAAGATTTACAAAGAATATGTTTTCTACCCGGAAATTGCTGTAATATAAGCAATTGTGATTGTGATTGGGTCTATACTTGACTATGATCATCATTAAATAAAGTAGGATGTGTCTGTATCCTGAAGGTTAAAATAATATCTCACAGTTTCACCTGCTGTCACTGATCACTGATTGATTTTTATGTATTCATTTATTCTTGCTTTAGCTGTATTCATTTCCTTTACTGCACCTTCTACACGCTAATATTATTATTAGTATTCCAAACTAATGCTGTGTGTGTGTGTGTGTGTGTGTGTGTGTGTGTGTGTGTGTGTGTGTGTGTGTGTGTGTGTGTGTGTGGTTTCAGATGGGTCCAACCCATACACCCTGAAACTGTGTTTCTCCACCTCGTCTCATCTATAAAAAGTTTCAGAGCACAAGGAGAGGCTGCTGAGGCAGATGATGGCTGACCTCTGACCTGAGAGAGGGACCATGAGAGACAGACACGCAGACAAATGGACGAGAGCTATATGAAAAAAGAAGAGAGAGAGAGAGAGATGTGGCCTTCAAAGGAGAGAGATGGAAAGAAAAGTGTAGACACTTTCACTATCTCCAAACGCACACCATCATCCTTCCATCCAATCACAACTCAACAAGCTGACAGACTAGTGACTGTCTAAAATACTCAAATAAGGCTTTCCTATTGTCATGTGGGCCGACTGGAGGACACTGCTCATGTGTTTGTCCCAGAAGTCATCACTGCATGGTGAACTTGTCTTTGAGTGTAGACCTAGACTGACAGACTGACAGACAGACAGACAGACAGACAGACAGACAAGGACAGGACAAGGATCCACTCTGTGGAATCTACTGTACAAACTTAAGTCCACTTCAGTGGCAGTGAAACATAATTTGTGCACATGGTGACTTAAATAATATTTGAACGTTTACACAATGGTGGAATACAGTGTGTTGTTTTGAATTGTCGTTGAACATATACAGTAAATGTGGGAGATATTTTAACAAAAGTTGTCATATAGGGTTCTTTAGTGCCCTGGCAGCAGCAAGGCATAAGGACAGAGGTGTCACTCCACTGTTTTGGCCCGGCCACCTTGGCCCAGAGTGAGATATCTCAACTCTCTCTCTCTCAACTCCTGACCAGTTGTTAAGTTTGAGGTGGATATTCACGGTCTCCGGAGGAAGAACGGTTTGGGTGACCCCTCTGACCTCACTTTTCCCCTCCCACCAGCATGAGGTCAGATTTCTTGACATGGTATATGGAAAACTCATGGCAGGATTTCCATGAACTTTTCCACGATTATACATGTTTCCAAAAGGATGAATTTTAATGTTTTTATAATGCTACTGTTATTTCTATTAGCCCTACCTTCATCTGTCCCACCATCACCAAATGTTTTAACCGAAACGTAAGAAATATCAAACTCTAATGGGCAGATTGGCATGGCATTTACTGAGCACAGGATCACTTCTTTACATTTAGGACATCGTCTTCCCCTCTATCGCCACCTCTGACCAAAATATCAACTTTGCATACAAAATATCTGTGACATTGCCATGAAGGTTGCCCAATCCCATTCATGTTCCCAAAGAGATGAACCTTTTCAAATCAATGCTTCTATTCTTTCTCTAGCACCACCCTCAGAACAAATGTTACATTTTTAACCACATGTTGGGTGAGGCTCTAAGAATAGCAAAGTGATTATTGTGCTTTTTGTTCTGTCTTACAGCCTTTATTGGCAGCGAGCAGGGTTTCAGACTATAAGGCTTTTATTTTGACGACAGGCGCTATATGTTACTGGCAGCACCAAAGAGAGCCTTGTGAAGTCAGTAATTGAACAGAGAAGGTAGAGCTAACTAGAAATAATGAGCAGTGAAGGGAGTCCATGCACTATGAACATTGATCACAGCTTGACATAATGATTTCAGAAAAGTAAAGTTTCATCAGCCTCCAGACAAAATGAATCACATTAATCTCAGTATTTCATTATTACATCTTCATTTATTGTATAAAATAATGGAATGCTGTAGAACAAAATAAACTGTCAAATATTGTAATGTATCTAGAATACTTTTCTGACTTTACTCTGACCTGCTGTGACATATTTACAATTCACTTAAAGAATGTCACTTTAATATTTGGAAAAAAATGTAATAGGCTCAAACTTGTGATAGCTCTGTGACACTCAGTATTGTATGTATACAATGTTATCTTTTATGAGATTAATCTGGCTCCCAGGCTAAGCTATTTGTGTTGTACATGCTAGATGTTGGCTTTTCATTAAATATATGACACATGTATGTTGATGGGCCTCCATCTGCTACTTCCTGTCATTTCGTCTTGTCTCTGGTCCTTTTGTTCGCTAAACCCACCAGACTCCATGTAAATAAACAGTCATTTTAGCATCGTAAAATACACTTCATTCAAAGTCGACTGAAACAAAAGAAAACTATGAAAAGACGTTTTGGGTCGTCTTTCCACTTTTCCAACCATCACAACTCTAGTTTTGGTTGAAATAAACACATAGTTTACTGATTTACATGTGAAAATATATTGGCTCTATACACGCTAAAAGTATTGTTTTTTTAAATGGAGTCTGGTGGGTTTAGTGCTAGCGACTTCAGAGCTGTTTCTGGTTAAACAGAAAGCTCTCAAAGAGGTTTTAAAGGTCTATCTCTGAGTTTCTGCTCTTTAGTAATTTGGGCCATCATTCCTGTCAGGAAACATGCTAACAGTTTACTCATCAGCCTACTTGCTGTGATTTGAGTCCATGGTGCAACCTAACATGATACAGCTTTTATCTAAGTCCAGTATAACTTTTTAAAAGAGGGGTAAATGCACCTGAAATATCTATTACACATATGCACTGATTATTGTGTACAACTAGAGCAGTTTGTCAAATTAGAAACAGGAAGGAGCTCTCCAGTTTGGGTAGTAGAAATGGGCTGATATTACCTTCAAATTAAGTATGTATCAATTCTTTCTTTGATGTACCTAAAAATCAGTATCACCTCTGTGCAAAAAAAAAAAATGCTTGTTTAAAAAATAAATATACCTTTTTGCAGTGCACATGGAAAACTACTGGAATTACATGTCAAATTAAATGACATCGCTTTGTCATATTAAACAGCATATTCATTTTTCTTGCTATATCTTAATTTTATAATGTAATGTTCATACAAGATTTTGTTTGTGTATTTTTGATTCTGTATTTTGCACACACTTTGTGAATAAATAGGCTACCATAAATCAGAGTTGATGATTGGACACAGTTGTTTGGTGAAGCACAGTAATGTCTCTGTTCCATCCTGTATGTCATGTAGGACATGCAGATTTTTATTGCGGGATCCACCATTTGTTCATCAAGGCATGCTTTTTGTACATAATATGTAAATAAGAAAAATGTGTGAAAAGGTTTTGACGGATGAATCCCACTTAGTCTGCAGTGAAATGATTGCTCATTTAGATGCTGTTTGTAGGACGATCTCTTACAGCACTTGAATCTTACTGTCTTTTATTAAGGTTTTATTTATTTCTGTTTACATATATTACATCTTTAAAGGGGTTTGATAAATAAGGGCTGTTGTTACTCTGAAGCTGATGTGAGTTTTTCATCACAGGACTTGACGGTATGTGACAGATCCGCCGGTTTCTCACGACTTTAAGGCTGTAAAGGTTTAATGTTGTTAATAGTCTGTAATCACTGACAAATAGAACTATAGTGTTCCATTCATTTAAGTATCAAGAGTATCTGTGGTTGTAACCTATATGTACATGTTCAAATGGAATAAATTCAGTTTAGAGCTGTAAAGTCAACTATGCACAGCTGAACTCAGCTGTCTCCCACTTGTCTTCATTTACAGCCAAACATGGTGTCTTTGTTTTTTTGTGTGAACCACATTTTTCAGCACTCACCAACAGAAAGAATTACTTTTATGTCAAAGTGACACTTTAAAGGAACACGGCGACTTATTGGGACTTTAACTTATTCCCCGTATCCCCCAGAGTTAGATAAGTCCATACATACCCTTCTCATCTCCGTGCGTGTCGTAACTCTGTCTGACGCCCCCACCGCTAGCCTAGCTTAGCACAGATCCTGGAGGTAACCGGCTCCATCTAGCCTACTGCTCCCAATAAGTGACAAAATAACGCCAACATTTTCCTATTTACATGTTGTGATTTGTATAGTCACAGTGTGTACAAATAACAAGGTCACGTGACACACAGCCATCTTCTAACCGTATACATACTGGGAACTATATTCTCAGAAGGCTAAGCACTGCTACTTGGACGGAGTAATTAGCGCAACACCTGAAAAGCAGCGTTGTTACTCTCTGCTCCTCACCACGGACTTCTCAGGTGCTGCGAGCAAATCACTCCGCCCAAGTAGCAGAAGTAGCAGTGCTTCGCCTTTCTGAGAATATAGTTCCCAGTATGTATACGGTTAGAAGATGGCTGTGTGTCATGTGACCTTGTTATTTGTACACGCTGTGACTATACAAATCACAACATGTAAACAGGAACATGTTGGCGTTATTTTGTCACTTATTGGGATCAGTAGGCTAGATGGAGCCGGTTACCTCCAGGATCTGTGCTAAGCTAGGCTAGATGGAGCCAGTTACCTCCAGGATCTGTGCTAAGCTAGGCTAGCGGTGGGGGCGTCAGACAGAGTTACGACACGCACGGAGATGAGAAGGGTATGTATGGACTTATCTAACTCTGGGGGATACGGTGAATAAGAGAAAGTCTCAGTAAGTCAGCGTGTTTCTTTAAGAATCAGCTTTAATGGCCAATTATGTAAACACACTATAGGAACACACACAAGGAATTTGACACCGGTTTGATGTTGCTCTTAATGTACATACACAGTGTGTGCAAATTGTGCTGAAATAATGATAAATATGAGCTTCTGAGATACGGTATGTGGATATGACAGTATATACAGTGTATGTTTCACAGATATTTACATGTATTTAACACTAAAACTATATCATTTACTTGAAAAGTGGATGCTTGGTTTAACAAGTTTATTGCACAGGGATTGTTTCTGACACTATGGACTGGAGATAAGTGTTCATCATAGTGACAGGCTGTGGAACGAAGCTTTCACAAATGGCCTCACTTATCAGATGTTTTCTGGTGAATTTGGTGCTGTTCTATGGAGTCTGGAGTGTGCCACTATTTTAATACTAGACTTTTATGGCCATATAAAATCAATAAAAAAGTTAAAAGAGCTATTGGGTTATTCAATTTGAATTTTAATGATGCATTGGTCATCTCAAAGTACTGCTATTAAAAACATGATTTAATTGAAATTATATTTCTGTGTAAAAAAATGCTGGTATGTTTTCAAAGTTATTTTGTTATTCATTTAAGCACTGCATCAAGACAAAACAAGTTACATATCATTTACAATACAATAATGAGGTGTCCACATTTTGTAGTACAGTAGATACACATGTATCTTTGAATATGAAGTGAGTATTATCAGAGACGATTTATGTACCAGATTTTTACGGTGGCCGACAGGGGCAGACGCCCTGCAACTTAAGAAAACACACGCAAATAGACAAAACGCAAGCAAATTAAGAAAACAACTTCATTAATTTGACAACACATGCGCAGCATTCAGCAAACGCGCTGCAAATACACACAACACAACCAAATACATCAACACGCTGCAAATAAAAAGCACACAAACCCCGAAAACAAATGCAACAAAAAAACGCTGCAGATCCAGATTACACAACGGAAGTTCTCCAGGCCTCTAGAGGAAGCAGCTAAGTGGAACAGCTGGATTTGCAGTGCGTTTATGTATTTGGTTGTGTTGTGTGCATTTGCAGAGGGTTTGCTGAATGCTGCACATGTGATGTCAAATTAATGAAGATGTTTTCTTAATTTGCTTGTGTTTTCTTAAGTTGCAGGGCGTTTGCCCCTGTCAGCCACCGTAGCTTTCATTTCAGACAATGTGATGAAAGAAGTGAGCCTTTCACATTGAGATAATTGAATGTAGGCTAACCCTGAATGGGACATCATTTAAATAAAGATGTTATGGATGTATATATACTTCCATGCCATACTTTCTCTACGCAACACATTCTACGAGTTAAACCACTACAGTAAATATTACAGGATATTATACAGTATATTATACAGTAGATAGGGGAGAGGAATATGGTCCCTGCCTGGGAGACGAAACTCAGGACATAGCTACATATATCCGCGCTACGTCGGCGCGTTCTCTCCCGCTCACCCCATGTGACAGCTTCTCGTTCCCTGATTGCTGGTTTTGAAACACATCCCGTTCCCTGATTGGTTAGTTTTGAACCGTTGCATTGCTGCGGTCATTTCAAAAGAGTGGCAGCATTCAGCGGCAGTCTGTGCACGGATAGTACATACAACCAAACCAGGCACAGTCAGGTAATTATAACTATTTCATAACGATACACGTTGAAATATGATTTAAGTCATTTGTCAGGTTAACTTGGACCATTCGATCTGAGCATAAAGTGGGTCAGCTACCACGAGAAAGTCAAAAGAAGGTAACGTTAGCCTTGACGATTTAGTTTTAGCGCTGATGTTAGCTAGCTGAGCTTAACTTGCTTAACGTTACTTAGCATGAAGAAAACGGCCTGTAACACGTTTATAATCTTCTCATCTCTCAAGGCGGATGAACTGTTGATGTTAAAATTCTGTGTAAAATAAGGCAATGTTATGAGCCACTATTAATCTAGTTTAACGTTATCGTTTTTATAACGTTAATGTCACAGCATTAACGTTAACGTCACAGTCTGAAACGTTAAAGTCACAGTTTGAAATGCCAACTTAGTAACTTCACCTCTAAGTTTAAAAGTGCATGATGCATTGTGGTAAGTTGTAGAATTAACAGTTAAGTTAGATTACGTTACACGACGAGCCAAATTCAGCCTTTCACAGCCTTGTTAGTTTTTAGGCCACATTTGACATTGTCAGTAACGGTAACACATAAGCTGTTTTGTGGCAGTGAGTTAATACAATCAAAGTTCGAAATAGAAAGGTAAGCTGAAGCTACGGGAAAGTAATGATTGCTGTTGAAATAGCACTCCTGACATGACAGTATTTCCCCCCCCCCGCCCAGGCAATAATGGAAGACTACTTGAAGATAGAGAAAATTGGAGAAGGTTGGTCTTACTGTTTTCTTGTCTTAATCTCAATTATTCAAATATACTGCTACAAATGTTATGCTTCCGGAATTATTTCAGGTTTGGGTTTAATTGCATTGTAAAATGATTCTCAGCACCCTTCCATTTTAATTATAGGTACTTTACAGTGGTGTAGTCTAATGTATTGTAGTGGGTATACTGTATGTATGTGTGTGTGTGTGCCAGAATCAGCCTTTGGGGGAGGGGGGGGCATATCATAGTGGGGGCTCTGGGTGTCCTCTCCCAGGGAAGTTTTGAGCATCAACAACTTCATTTTCTGTATTCTGATACTTTTATGCACCAATTTGTGGAGGAAATCCCTTTATTTAGCCTATGCGAAGAAGAAAATAACAGATGACTTGAATTCAAAATATATCAAAAATATAATGGAAAGTATGTTGTTGCGTGTCATTGGGCATTTTTAAGTGGTTATATGGAAATCCTGGAGCTTTCTTAGTGGGTATACCTGCGTATCACTTAGACTACACCACTGGTACTTTAATCAACATGGTCGTGAATATAAAGTTGTAAGTGTGGCTGTGCTTAATACGATTACAAAAACTTTGGTGACTTGTTGTTCTGCAGGTACCTATGGGGTGGTGTATAAGGGCAGGCACAAGAACACAGGGCAGGTCGTGGCTATGAAGAAGATCCGTCTGGAGAGTGAGGAGGAGGGGGTTCCTAGCACCGCTGTCAGAGAGGTCTCTCTGCTTCAAGAGCTGAAGCATCCCAACGTTGTACGGTACGCTCGCTTGGTGTGGAGTTTAGAATGCGTGTTACAGAATTGGGTATTGTCTTAAAGGGTTTGTAAAAGTTAAAAAAGATTTTCCAGCAGCTGAAATTCCAGGCAGATGGCCGCCCACCTCGAGCCGTGCTTTCTTCCGAGGTTTCTGCCTGTTAAAAGGAAGTTATTCCTCACCGCTGTCGCACTAGGTGCAGTTGCTCATGGGAGAATTGTTGGGTCTCTGTAAATTATAGTGTGGTCTAGACCTACTCTATCTGGAAAGTGTCCTGACATTACTTCTGTTATGATTTTACACTAAATAAATTTGAATCAAATTAATGGTATTTGCGGAAACTTGGATCTCAGTGAGATCATTAGATCTCAGTGAAATCGTCCCCAAAACAACAGCTGATGGTATGGCTGTCGCGGTATTGATATATATTCTTGTACCACACACATTTTGTAAAGTCATTCAAACTGCTGCAGTTACTGTCATCAAAATATTTTAATCCCAGCTGTTATTAAATAGGTCCTGAATAAACTTTTCGGATGCATTCATTCCTGTAGTAGGCTATCATTTTATAGCATAAATAGTCTAAATGTCTACTTTTATTCCAGTGTTGTCATTAAAAAGCAGACTTTGCAGGAATATTGGTCTGCTTTCAAGCACAGAGCAGATAAAGCGTTTCCTCATCTCTTGCTCAAGTACTGCTCGCAGCATGAGGATACATGCAGATGAAGGCGCCCACCCTCTCTCCCTCCCTCCATGCTACCAGTGGCCACAGCACCGGCGTTATCTGCCTGACCTTTTTGTGGGCGGCTGAACAAGGAGCTCCGGGCACCGGCGGCAGGAGGGAGGGCAGTAGCCGATTATCTTATACTAATCACAATGCAGCGGGGGGAATGAACAGCTCAGTGAGGGGGGGGAGTGGAAATTCTTGACCCTCAACTCCGCTCACATGCATTTGGCAGGCACACATTAGTTATTGAATCACAGACAGACTACTGAACACTTTTAATGCACAGTAACTCGCTAGCAAGAATGTCTAAAGTGTCAAACCACTTTAGACATCGCAACCGTGACATACAACTTGGACTCACCATGCCACTAGAACAACAGTTGCGTACCATCAACCACTTTTGGATCTCCACGTCTCCAAAATAATGCCACAAATCACAAGAAGCCCTCACCATGCTGCATTATATATTGCCATTTGGTGAAAAGTAGTAGATTTTATCCGCTGTTAGCAAACACCCAAATAGTACTGTTTAAAAACACTAGTATGCTATGTTGCTACAAGTACCAGTGAAAAGATTAAATATATTTAATAGTTGATGTTTTCAACATTTATTCATGACCACTGCCTATAGTAAAAATATCCATCCCAACCCTTTACATCTAGTATGTGAGCAAATTGGGATTATGAGAGTCCCAGCCTACGAGAACATGTACACATACAGTATGGACTTACCCAGTGTTTGTGTGTATGCTAGACTCCTGGATGTCCTGATGCAGGAGTCTCGCCTCTACCTCATCTTTGAGTTCCTGTCCATGGACCTGAAGAAGTACTTGGACTCCATCCCCTCTGGCCAGTACATGGACCCTATGCTGGTTAAGGTAACTGTGTTTGTGATTAATAAACTTTTAGCAGTTCATCTTAGGGACCTTATGTCTGTGTGTGACAATTGTATTATTATATTTTGTACTTGAGTGTTTTGGTTTTGAATTGGATTATACAATTAAATAATTGACACGTAAGGGTGCACTGACCTGATATCTGACAACAGGTTGATAGTGACTCAAATAGCTTGTTTGGATATCAGTAGTCTATATCTAGGCGTTCCAACTCCGTGCTTGTTCCGGTGCCGCTGGAAGTTCAGCCCGGATCACGCTCTTTTCGCCCACATGTCCCTTACCTTTCCTCTTCCTTTCTGTTGGCGTTCTAACCTCTGGTGGATTTGTGAGGACTATGGTTAACTGCTCCTCAGATCTCTGCAGGTTAAATCCAGACAGCTAGCTAGACTATCTGTCCAATCTGAGTTTTCTGTTGCACGACTAAAACTACTTTTGAACGTACACGTTCCACCAAAACAAGTTCCTTCACACAGCTCTCTCTGGCCGCCCAAGACGACTGTGATTGGTTTAAAGAAATGCCAATAAACCAGAGCATGTTTTTCTCCCATCCCAGAATGCTGTGTGGACTAGCCAGACCCTCCTCCGCAGCGCTGTGGAGGAAGGTCTGGCAAAGCGAGACTAGGGTATCGGTGACCATGAAGCCAATCTATTCCAGTCTACTGGCATTGTAATTTCTGTTTAAGTTTTGACCATTTGGTTGCAGCATTAAAGGTGCAGTAAGCAGTGCTGCTTGAAGAGTGTTTATTTAATCTCTGCTGCCTAAATACACCCTCTAATCTCCGACCCCCCCCAGGGTTTCCCGCAGCACTTTGCAGTTCGGGCGGCCCGCCTAAGCTGGGGAACCCTACCGCCTTAACTAGGTCGTCAAAAAAAAAAAAGGCCGTCAAGTGCATCTTGAAGAATAGCGCGGACGCGCTTCACACCGCGAGCGGGCACGCGCACCACGTGGCCAAAATGAGTAGTTCTTGCAAATTTAAAGTAAGTTAGCTGGTGATTTTGTTGTTTGAGTTCTTCACCTGCTAGCTAGGTTGCACGTGCCTGTTGAATCGATATAATGGCGATTTGTTGAGCGCCCTTGCTCACGTTTGTATTTTATGTGCATTATTTACATAGCCTGTAGCGATGCTAGATGTCAGCTCTGCCATAAGCAGTGACTGTGATCACCTTTGCACATTTTGAATGTTGTTTTGGACTTTCTTATTATTATTTAAATTTTATATTTTGTGTTTAATAAATAATTGTTAAATGTAGTACAGAGTCTGTAGTCAACACCCCCCCACCCCCAATTACACTGTAATTGTAATTCCTGTACATTTTCAATATTTATTATTTTAATAATACACCATTAGCAGATTTTGCACACCAGTACCAAAGACAAATTTCTGCCCTTTTGCACACAAACACGTAGATAAGTATTTTCTATTCTATCATCCTAATTATACTTAGTAAACTACTGTATACTAGGGCTGCACGACATTTTGTTTAATCGTCTACATCGCGATGTGCGCATGCAGTAGTCACATCAGAGGACGTTGCGATGTTGACTTTTTTGCTACTTGATAGAAAAGTAAACTGTGTGTGTGTTTCCATGGGTAGTGAAGCTGCAAAGATGAACTAAATCACCTGATTAATGCAACGTTATCACTACGTCTCCCGGCCATTTGTCACCGCATAAAGCTGCTACCAGCCAGGCTAAAGCTAATATAGTTAGCCTTAAGAAACAAGGCGTCTGTCCCAACTAACGTTACGGTTCGGAGCCGTGAAGCTGGAAACGTAACACTAATCTATAACAGCAGTCTGTGTTTGATAGAACGTCATTTACACTGATTTAAGCATTCTTGGATACAGTTTGTTGCTAGTGTGTGACATGCAGGCTCTGCATGCACACAGAACCACCAATCACAATCAATGTTGATCAATTTATCAAACAAACAAGCTGGCCCCGCTAGTCGACCACAACCTGGAATTTAGAGGAAGCAACGTGCATGCATTATTAATCTCATTGACTTCAGCCTGGATTGATAGTATTCTATGAATACAATGGTGTCATGTCCGTCAACCGGCGTATTTAACTACCTAATGTCCCTCTCCAAAATCACTTCAGAAGAGTAGTTACTGCACTCTCTGGCTTTGGTGCTTTGTAAAGCATTTAAGTTCAACAAACAATGGTTAGAGAAGTTCCTTTTTCATTTTCTATGTAGATGCACTCTCCTACAAAATCACCGCCGTAGTCGAGAATGATTTATTATTTCCAAATAGAACTTTTTATGTCATCTTGTCTTTTTTTCATATCACAGATTAGTCTTGTTCTGCCGATTCAGCTTCACTAAACGTGTCCTTTTTCCATGTCCATTCTCCTCCCTCACCCTTCACTACCTTTTAGAGCTACCTGTACCAGATCTTGGAGGGCATTTACTTCTGTCACTGTCGTCGAGTCCTCCACAGGGACCTGAAACCCCAGAACCTTTTGATCGACAACAAGGGAGTCATCAAACTGGCAGACTTTGGCCTGGCTCGGGCCTTTGGTGTTCCTGTCAGGGTCTACACCCATGAGGTGAGAATCCATTCACACACCATGGGGATACATGTGGTCAGAGGTAGAGCATGAGCATCGCCAACACTGAGTCAACGGTGTGCAGCGCATATTTGATTAACTGCCAACGAGCCTCTAAAGTGTGTGTGTGTGTATTCGTGTATTCGTTCCCAGGTTGTAACTCTATGGTACCGGGCTCCAGAAGTCCTCCTGGGTTCACCCCGATATTCCACCCCCGTCGACGTTTGGAGCACCGGGACCATCTTTGCGGAGCTTGCCACTAAGAAGCCTTTGTTCCATGGAGACTCCGAGATAGACCAGCTCTTTAGGATCTTCAGGTAGACACACCAACGCAAACCTAAATGCAGAAAGAAAAAAGAGTCTGCCGCTGTCCGGAGCGACAGAGGGAAAATATTTCAGTCGGAACCGAAATTTGCGTTCTAATCCGGTCCGAATACTACCGTTTGCGTAGGAACCGGTTCCATAGTGGAACCGGGTTTCGGTACCCAACCCTAGTCTCATATCACGATATTGATATAATATTGATATATTGCCCAGCTCTAGCACAGATCAACATTCGCGGTTCGTAATGCATGTGAACCGCAAATCAATTGCTGAGTTCAACTATAATAATAGTGTGAAATAAATGTTTACTGTTACTTAAAGTAGGCTGAGACATCTCTATGGAGGGTTGCTGTGAGAAGATCCAGGCGAGGCATATTAAAATCTGGTGCTAATAGAAACCTGATGTTAGGGGCAACAGAAGCATCGCTGCACGTCACGCTAGTAAACACTAACGTTACACTTGGCAGTAGAGCTGGGCAATATATCAATATTATATTGATATGATATGAGACTAGATATCGTCTTAGATTTTGGAATATTGTAATATGGCATAAGTTTTGTCTTTTCCTGGTTTTAAAGGCTACATTACAGTAAAGTGATGTACTTTTCTGAACTTACCAGACTGGTGTAACTGTTCTATTATTTACCTTGACCCACTTAGTCATTATATCCACATTACTGATGATTATTGATCTAAAATCTCATTGTGTGAATATTTTGTGAAAGCACCAATAGTCAACACTACAATATCGTTGCGGTATCAATATCGTGGTATTTGGTCAAAAATATTGTGATATTTGATTTTCTCCATATCGCCCAGCACTACTTGGCAGCAGGTAATGTTGATGTTAGCTACCGATGTTAGCCTACCGTTAGCTAGCAGCTGGAGTAAACACGGTTAAAATGCTGACAGCTAAACGGTGTAAAAGTGTGGCTGTATTTCACTGGAGAGGATTCTAACACCAGGACGTACAACCATAGATATAGAACAGTCTGCCCTGGTCACTGCTGTTGTCTGAAAAACTACAGACGGGACTGAATGGTGCATTTACTCAAAACTAGTAAAACACATTTGACATTTCTGTAAATATAATCAAAGAGAGGAATAAAAAATGTCAAACCAAATGCTACACCAAACATTCAGCTAAATATTGCACATTTGATTCGCTACCCTCACGATTAGCTAATCGCGTTCTTTCAAATTGCGGTTTCTACGGTTTTTGAAACCGATTAATCGTTCAGCCCTACTCTGAATGTTAACTAAAACGTGAAATAGTAGTTGATACAAAAGATCAGTCGGTAGTGAGTAAAGCCACAGAAAGTGAAATCTTTGCAGTAGTATTTACAGGTAGCCCTGTGTTTTCTGGGTCCCCTGGGGCAGTACCTGGTGTGTAACTGCAGTTCCCTGTTTGAATCCTTCGGTCTGTTTTTTTCCAGGACTCTGGGAACCCCAAACAATGACGTTTGGCCTGAAGTAGAGAGCCTACCTGACTACAAAAACACCTTCCCTAAATGGAAGTCTGGAAACCTGTCGTCAATGGTTAAGAACCTGGATAAGAATGGCCTGGACCTGCTGGCGGTAAGGACTAGGGCCGAACCATTTAACAACTCCAGTCTGAAGTATCTTAAGCTAAGCATAATGACTATTGTTATATTATGTATCATTCCTCTACATGACAAGAACCAGACAGGAATCCAGGGTCCGAAGGTAACAGTCGCCAAATGCGGCTAAATTTTCCGTTTGGCGTGTCAATATCCGAGGGCTGTCCGCCACGTGGCGAGTAAATGTTTGTACCGAAATAGTTCTGTTTTCCAGTCTTCATTTTGGTGAAGGTACAGCTACTCTCTTCTGTTGCTCTGCATGTCGGAACAAACAAACACTGGCGCGCACAGCAGACGCCAGCCACCACGCCACTTCTGTTTACTGACAGCTAGCGTTTACCTCAGGCTAATTAATTAGCTAATAAGTGGCGATTTTTGGCAGCCAGCCTTCCAAAAGAGAGCGCAATGAAATTAAATGTTGACCGACGAAGCAGGAAACGGAGTCTCAGTTCACCGTCCGGGAGGCTCTGACTCCCTTTCCTCACTCCGTGTCCGCTGACAGCTGCAGGCTTGTACCGTTAATGTTCTGTGCGTTGTTGGACACATGCAGCCACTGTCCTGAAACCACCTGCGGGACTGACACAAGTCCACAGCGGCCCGTGGCGTGTATGTCCGAGCTCCCCCCCCAGGTTGTCAGCTGCATGTCTGCCTGGTGTACTCTGACGGCCGATTTAACTCACCGGTCCACATCGATGTAGTTTCATGTGTCACATAGCTCTCCACAAGCAGAAAATAAGGAGCTTAAAACACATCTTGCTGCTTCAAAGTTAGGATTAGCAAATGAATTAGCAGTTAAGAAATAGATTGAATAGCCTATTTACATTTTTATCATGCCAAAGATGTTTTTTAAAAACTATTTTTGTTATTAATATTGGTTTAACTGATGATATTAGGCTAATAATAGGTCAAAACTCCTGTTGTCAGTAAACTGTTAATCATTGACATCCCTAACAGCTGGACTTGTAACCCCAACCTTTGGCCTAGGTTACAAAAAAAATATTACATTGTTTTTAAAGAAAACATTTTCTGAAATGCAATAACAACCTCAAACTATATAACTACATAGCCACTATGTCCAAACTTCACTTGTTTTTTTTTTTTAAACCGCGCCAGGTCATCGACTCTGGCACAGCTGATGATCCAAACATTTCCAATAACTCCAGAGTGCTGTATAATAAGACTAACTCATTTAATCCAAGAAGTCACTTCATATAAATATGTTGGAGGGCTGCTGTGTGTTCCACTGTGGTTCGGGATTTATTTTCATAGATGCATACTTAACTTAATAATAATAATAATATACATAACCTTTCCTGAGTGACACGGTCTCCTTTTCTTCCCTGTCTTATCTCTGCTGTAGAAAATGTTGACCTACAATCCTCCCAAGAGGATCTCTGCACGCGAGGCCATGACTCACCCCTACTTTGATGACTTGGACAAATCCACCCTGCCTGCTGCCAGCCTCAACAAAATCTAAAACAGAACTACATACATACCATTGTGAATTCTCATTTTGTAAATACTTATGTGTGATACTTGTTGTAGACCTTTAGTAACGTTTTTTTTTCAACAATCTTTTCAATAAAATGGCACTTTGTCATTCTCCAAACTTCGTACTTCATGTTTGTCATTTTTCTGTGTGCTGTCTGAAAGTGTCTGAACTTATAAAACGTGTAGCCTAGATCAATTCCTGGACCTAGGCTCAGAAAATACAAGTTATACAAATATCTATAGGTTTGGAAACATTGGTGTTAAAAGATTTTTCCCTAGCCTGGGCCTACTAGACTCAAATGAAAATTGAAGTACATAGGAGGGCAGAGCCAGGCTAGTGCTCTACCTGTTCTAGATAGAAATTAAACCAGTTCAACAGTAGTAACCACTTTTTCTATATTTCTTTGCCGCAAATGTATGCTGTAGTTGATTTTGTGTTTTGACCATTTTTGAACTAAACCATGTCTCATTTACCATGCTTTGTGCTGTGCCATCACCATCCATCTCTATACACACACAATGGGTTTATGGGTACATTTCTAAGAATGATGATCAACTTCATTATTGCTTGGATTTTGTATCACAATAGTGCCTAAATGTATGTAGAAATGAGATTCAAATCAATGTGGAAAACTGCACAGAAAGCCATAAAAATAGATCCTTTATTATGTTCAGATTCTGAGATGTTAACTCTAACAACGAGCGCTTGGTCCACGTGCTGGGTGTTTTGAGTCCACCATGTGTGTGTGAGTGTACATATGAATTATGCCATGTTAGAAGAAAATGCAGACCACACAGGATTTAGATTATGACTGCTTTTGTACAAAATTTATAATCTACTGTATTTGTCTGTATATTTCAAAATCCTCCACTCCCTGCAGGTTGTACATTTTGTGTTGTCCATTTTTTCAGAGTGGACTGCTGGAGGTGAACAATCAGCTTAACTTCCCCTCTAATCGCCTTGGTCACCATCATCTTCATCATCCAGCAGGAAGTCACTGATCTCCTCTCTCATCTGAGACCTGCAGAACACAACGCTTAAGTCCTGAGAATCTGTCATTTGGGTTTCTGCTCCAATTTTCTACGCATACATTTTGTCTAGATGTTATAATGTTGATTAGGTTGTTCCTGTACAACAGTTTGTTTGGCACACAGAGTCTAGGTATTCATACCGGGCTGACATTAGAACATCTGAAAAACGCATTCATAAAATGAGAAAAGCAGTTTCATGATTTCATGAAGGTGTTTCTTGTACATGGAATCAACAATGGAAACATGCTTTAAAGGAACCAAATCTTCTTCTCACCTCCTCTGCCTCCTATGAGCCTCTGACAGGATGTACTGCGGGAGACGCTCCACTGACGACTTGACGCCACGAGGACAATGAAGAACATCAGTGTCAGTAAAACATCAAATGCCCACATGCATGGTCTTATTTCACTTCAAACATGGGACAACATACTATGAGACAAAGCAGTTTTTTTCCGATTTCAAAAACTACATAAAAAAGGTATATTGTGCAGTATTTTACTAAAAACAATGTATAGACTTTAAAGTGCTCATATTATGCTCATTTTCAGGTTCATAATTGTATTTAGAGGTTGTACCAGAATAGGTTTATGTGGTTTAATTTTCAAAAAACACCATATTTTTGTTGTACTGCACATTGCTGCAGCTCCTCTTTTCACCCTGTGTGTTGAGCTCTCTGTTTTAGCTACAGAGTGAGACCTCTCACTTCTGTTCCATCTTTGTTGGGAGTTGCACATGCTCAGTACCTAGGTAAGGACTACTAGCCAGTCAGAAGCAGAGTATGAGGGCGTGCCCTGACAGTAGCTAGGTAAGGACTACTAGCCAGTCAGAAGTAGAGTATGAGGGCGTGTCCTGACAGTACCTAGGTAAGGACTACTAGCCAGTCAGAAACAGAGTATAAGGGCGTGCCCTGACAGTACCTAGGTAAGGACTACTAGCCAGTCAGAAGCAGAGTATGAGGGCGTGCCATGCTAGCAGCTAGGTGAGCATTATAACGTGTGTTCCAAAGTGACCACGTTTGTCTCTGAAGTAAAGGCTGGACTACAATAGAGCTGTTTGGAGCAGTTGGTGAACAGTGTTTTCTGTTGGAGATGGTAAGTCCCTTTGGGGTGGACTTTGGGCTTTTTCACTTTGTAAACCTATAACATGCACAAATAGATATATAACACAATAAAGGAAAGGGAAAAAGCCAAAAAGCATAATATGAGAACTTTAAAAAAAGAATCCCTCTCAATCATCACTTATGAGGTATTGTTTGAATTTGTCCAGGGTAGAGGCACTTCAGCCAAAGGTCTGGGGTTAGTTACTCTTTAAGGTCATGAATGATATATTTAGATTTTGAATTAGGTGGTTAACAACCAAGACAAACTTTAGCTTGTATTTGAAAATCACTGAGTGTTGTTGGGGTTATGTCACTCACCATGTCTTTGATGGTCAGCTTACAGCTGTAACACAACAGAGTCTTCAGATCGCTCGTCTCTGGTACCCTGTGATAGAACAACACAGGTAGACTGCTTTGACACGACGCATTTATTATTTACATCCTGTTTACATAACAGCCAAAAAGAAAAACACAATTAAATGGCGTAAAGAGAGAAGAAACAAACAGAAGGGGATTATGATCCTGCTACATTAGCCGTGCTTTGTGTTAACTGCTAATTGGCAACGGTTAGCATGCCAACAGGCTAAACTAAGATGGGGACCATGGTGAAAATGATACCTGCTAAACCTGACAATGTTAGCATTGTCAGTGATAGCAGAGGGAGACTGGCCATCCAAGACCTCTGCTTTCAACAGCACGTTTGTTGGCGTACAGTCACACTGTTCACTAGGGTTGGATATCGTTTGGGTTTTTTCCGATATCGGTGATAAAATGTGGTTTCCTGTGCCTAAATAGGGCCTGAACAGATACTAAAAAAAAAATAATAATAATAATACAGAAAGAAGAGCACAAAACGGCAGTCTGCGACAATAAAGAACGGCTTGTTTATCGCTAAGGCTTTATGGTCAAATTTATCATCTATTTAAAATGTAATAACTTCTTTCACTAGTCAACTGCTGTTCAACAACAAAAAGGAGAAACACTAGATGGCAGAAGGGTACTTTACAACAACAGCTTGAGTTTCTCGAGTTGCACTTGAATGCACCATGAGCTTACGAGGTGCAATCGAAGGCACCATTAAGTCCCATCGGTGTCGTTTCTCCGACAAGTCCGACAGTGACCACGGTGTCTCAAAGCGCAGCTAGGCTCAATGTGTCTTTAGCTGCAGACTGTTTATATGTCCCGGTGTTGGAATCCTTTTGGATGAAAAACAGCCAGACTTTAGACTGTTTAGTGTTACTAGAGGGCAGCGCAGGCATTTAAGAGTCACCGAAAAGAGTCACCAAAATCTGGTAGAAGTCAAAGTCTGGTAGATACCGGTCATTTAGGAAGCAGTTTAGGTACTGGTAACCATTTTAATGTCATGTATAAAGACAGTCACACACTCAAGGCTCCCAGTCCTATTTAGAATGATGTGTTTGAAATGTCAAGTGCCGGTGTGATCTCTCCCTCGTTAGATTAGATTAGATGAATAAATTACTCAACACTTACTTGGCAGATGAACAGCAGCCTCCACCACTTGCTGCTTTTACACAATTCTCTCCACCAGAGGAGCAGCAATCTCCCGAGGGAGCAGCTGATTCTAGTTCCACTGGAGCTTTAATGAAAACACAGGAAACTGATATTAACGCATAATTAGTAGAAACTCAATTGTGGACTTTTCCTCTGACCTCAGCCTGAGAAGGTTTCTGCCCACATACCAATGTTTTAGCTGTTTATACACAGAACTGAAATACAACACAAGTATCTAATTCATTTCACATTTTATAACAGACTCTAAAGAAGCTTTAGTGTTAAACTGTCTTCGTCATATTTCTGAACTTCTCCATATCCTGTTGGAAAAAAGGACTCCAGATGAGCACACAATACCACAGAGACACAATGGCTAGAAATCTTCAAGGCATGAGTGGAGGGGACATGTATTCATTGACTGACAGTATACTCCTGTACCTGGGTTTTGTCTTTGGAGCTCAGCACTGCTAGCTCCTGGAGATTTAGTCTGGGAGAGCTGCTCTGAGATCAGTGTGGCCTTGAAGGCTGAAGCCTTCTCTGAAAGAAAGAGGGAGACGAAGGCAGAGAGGAAGGAAAGACAAAATCATTATGGTCTTCTTTCTTGTTGGGTAAAGAATGCTTATATCTGCTATTTACATCTATAGGTGTTCAGTGCCCACTGCCTATTTTACAAACAGAACGATTATGTATAATACTGTGAAGTAGGGGAGTTAAGATTCTCCAAATCCACGATTGGGCCTTATTTTCGATTTAAACGCCACAATTCGATTCAATAATAAAAATAAAAAAACATCCAGCAGTGATGGCAATGCCACAATAAGAGCCTCTAGATGGCAGAAGGGGACTTTACAACAACTACGTTTCTCAGAGTTAACAAGGTGCACTTGAATGCACCATATGTTTAATGAGGTGCACCTGAACGAACCATGAAGTCCGGTCGGAGCCTACAGGCTTTACAGTAGGTGTTTGTTTACATAACTCACATAGCCAGACCTTCCTCGACAATGCTGTGGAGGAGGGTCTGGCTAGTCCACACAGCATTCCTGGATGGGAGAAAAACATGGTCTGGTTTATTGGTATTTCTTTAAACCAATCCCAATTGTCCTGGGTGGCGCTAAGCACCGGACGGAGCCACGGTGCCTCTGCTAAATAGTCTCAGAAAGGAACTTGTTTTGGTGGAACATGTACGTTCAAAAGTAGTTTTAGTCGTGCAACAGAAAACTCAGATTGGACAGATAGTCTAGCTAGCTGTCTGGATTTACCAGTTAACCATAGTCCTCACAAATCCACCGGAGGTTAGAACGCCAACACAAAGAAAGCAGAAGGTAACGGACATCCGGACAAAATGAGGGACATCCAGAGGAACCTGAACAATCCGGGAAATGAAACGTCGTTGATATAGACTACCACACCAGTGACTTCAGGGAAGCAGGAGGATTTTCAAGTTCTGTTTTTTTTTTTTTTTTCTTGTCAGCGCCGACTCTGGCAGTGGCGATGGTATCTGGAAAAGTGCAGCTGATGGCTACTGGTAAGCTAACGTGTGTCTGTTGTAGCATGCTACCGGCCGGTAGGCTACAATGGGTCGTGGGTCAGTGTTATGTCGTCGTTTTTCTCTGGACGTCCACGTGTAGATGGGGATGGAGAAAGAAAGAAATACTGTGGGAATCACCGGTCCTTTTGATTTTGAAAAATGCTTTGATATGTTTTCTCTGTATTAGTTTTACTGTCTGTACATTAGTGATCTATGCGTCTTCGGTATCATTACTGACAGACATTTTACTGGATGCATATATTGCATCCTGTTAGGTGACCAATAATAAGATAATATGATACTGTGAGGTTGAGTGAGTTATCTGTAGAGGTCTGATCCAAGTTCTATATTTTCTGTGATGACATGGCTGTATTATCTTTATTTTACATCCTTGTGAATGCTAAGCATTCATTCTCTGTCTTGGAGGATATCCAAATGTAGGCAGGGTATTTACATAGCACTTCAAAAATTTGGAAAGTTAAACAAAAGTTTTTCAAGTTGTTACACATGTGTACTTGTAGTGGTCATAACCAAGTCCACATGGAATCTGCGGTCTCAGAATTACGCAGATTTTAAACGGATTAAAAAAATAAAAAATAGAAATCTCAGACCTCAGACCTCAGGACGGGAAGAAGGGAAGTCAGTCTGAATAACTTGGCACTATAATCTCTGCTAACCCTAAATGGGGCAGCAATGTTTGGTGGCTTTTCAAGGGAAGCTATGGTTCAGTGTCACATCAGTTGTGAACGGTGTCCCGTCTTTCCTAAGCTATGAGCTCAGTGACTGACAATGTTTAGTTTAATGGCAACAAAGTTAAAGGACAATTCCGGCGCAAAACGAACCTAGGGGTTAATAACACGTGTACCGAGTCGACCGTTCTCTGGGATATGTTTTCATGCTAATCAAATGTGAACAGTTTTAGCCAGTCGAACGACGAACGCTGAGCTACGTTACTGGTTACTGGTTGCACGGCGTTCGTCGTTCGACTGGTCGTGACTGTTTTCCCAAGATGGCGCCTGCCTGTATACGTGAACGCTACTGTCTTTCTAAACTATCTTTTTAATAAACGGTCTGTACACTGAAGTTCTCAACGCTTCGGTTTACATGTAGGGACCCCCATTATGCTACCGTGGAAGTGTGGTGATATTTTGAGCCTTGTTAGTGGTATAGAAATAGCAATTTCTTTTGACTTTACCCTCTGCCCCGACGACTAGCGCTACAAGCTAATTAGCGGTTTGCGCTAAAACTGGTCACATTCGATTAGCATGAAAACATATCCCAGAGAACGGTCGACTCGGTACACATGTGTTATTAACCCCTAGGTTCATTTTGCGCCGGATTTGTCCTTTAACTAATTTCTGGTAACGGTCTCTACAACACTTACCAACAGCAGTGTCCAGGGCGCACATGCAGAGCAGACATCTGTCCCAGTGGTCAGCTGCGGAGGAGCTCCTACATGCTGTCTGTAGCTTCTCACTGGTCCTACAGCGCACACACAGCAGCTTGGTAATTACTTTATTTGTGTGTGGCAAATTCTAGATTGATTGTATCTTGCTAATAATTAGAAAAAAAAGCATACTAAAAGAACACATGCTTATGTCCATGATGTTTGTAGTTTCCTGCTGACCTGTAGATGGTGCTGACTGTAGAGGGGAAGTCCGCCTGCAGCTTGGTGACAAAGCTCTCGGTCAGACGCTGGATGCTGGACTTGTCTGTTGTCTGTGGGACAGACACAAGTGCACAGTGAACGCAACCATATGGAATCACAGTAGACTTCATTCATATCATGCAATACCAGAGACATACAGTATTTATTTTTGTACGGTTACAAAAACATGGTGCCCACTGGGTCCAACAAGATACCAACATTTCCATATTTTTAAAGCCACTTTTTAGAGCTGTGTCACAGAGCAGGATCAGAGTTAAGGCCTTTTTATAGTTGTGCGTCGAAAGCACGCCGTAGCCTGACGTGCACCTCTCGAAAAATGTAACTACACGTCGCGGTGACGCACGTCGCTCAGCCGTGGCTTGCTAGTGTTGCATTTCCCGCGGCTCATTTCCTGGTTCTCCTTCTCCATAAACAACATGAAATCAAGGAGAGGGTTAACTTCTCCTGCTCCAGATGTTCCACCGTGGTCAGAAAGAACAGGGGAGACACATTGTTTCTCTCACTGTGACTCTAGAGTCACTACTCGCTCTGAAGATAATCACCGTCACTCTCTCACTTCTCCCTCTAACACACACACATACACACCGGCTCAACGCACACACCAGTGCACAAGTATTTAAACATCAGGCCACATACGTAGGCTGTGGTGAAAGCTCTGCGTGGAGCCTCCGCAGAACTGTAAAACAAGCTTTAGCCAGTTCACTTTAGGATTAACTTTGGGTTTTAGGTCTCACATAGCCTGGATCAGAATAAAGCCTAACATGCAGCGTGTGAGGTCAGAGAGAGAGAGAGACAGAGAGAGAGAGAGAGAGAGAAAGAGAGATCAGATCACTATAATAAATGTATTATCTCAATCTTCACCTCATCGGCAAAGAAGATCTGTTTAATAAACCAGGAGACACAGGGCCTTTTTTGACCTGGCTTTAACATCTGTCCTGAGTGATCTTATAACAAGTGGAAGTCCCCATGTCCACCTGGCAGCAGAATGTGGCAGAGTGACCACTTGTTTTTGGATCTCACTTCCCCCTGTCGGTTACATAAATCACACATTAGCAACGTGTGATGACTAATGAAAAAGCGCTGCCGACAGCCTGCCTGTGTTCCAACATAAAGATGTCTACTGGCGGAGGCCGGGGTCTGTGCAGGAGAGAAAGAAGTTTTTAAAAGCCTCTGTGTGTTCAGCTCTCAGTACGTTCGTAGTTTCTAACTGAATCTCTGCGGTTTGAAGTTTAGTTTCTATAATATATCTGCTTTATTTTACATTTCATGTTCGCTTATAGGAGTTGTGCCAAGTTACTGCTGATGAGGACCAATATTAAGTTGTTGAGGAGGTTCTTATCAGATCAGTCAATACAAAATGTTTTTTTCCTTCGTAGTAATAATCTGACCAACAGTCTCTATTTATGTAATGCATAAAATGTTATGACTGACAATTTGACCTACATCTCCCAGACAGCCAGAGGTTCTTCTCCTGTCACCTACATTTACTTTGGGAGTGTGTGTTAAGGAGCGCGGGGAACAGGGGTTAACAGTAAATGAAGTTACACACCAACCAGACGGCCAAATGTCGGCAGAAAAGGCAGTCGGACTGATCAGTCTCCCCGAGTTGGTCCAAAAAGTTCCTCAGAACACACCAAAGAGACGAGACGTAATACGTCTCCATAACAGCAGGCGGCGCTAATCTGTATTGTCGCCCAAAAAATGAAAACTGGCAGCTGATTGGACGAACGCGTCACATGGATCTGGCTGCTGCTTCCAGATTTTGGATTTTTTGAAAGGCCATTACTGGCGACTCATTCAGTATTACGATCTCATATTGTACTAAAATAGTTCACCGAAACGTGTTTCTGAAAACATTTTAAGAGAGAAATAGGCCGTGCAGTTGCTGAATCTGTCTTCATTTCAGATCAACAAAGGTCAGTTTAAAAGATTTTCGTCAGATTTTGAGAGGCTTAGTCATGCTCATTCAGCTCGCCGTTTCCGGGTGAGTCCCGACTTCTCTGTCTCTGACTGAGCATGTCAGGTCGGCCAAAATAAAGGCTGACAGCTCCTCCGACGGATGACGGCACGGAACACACCGAACAGACTCAAGTCACCGACCTCGCCAGACTATCGGCCCGTTGTGTAACTGCTTTAACACATTTCAAACCAGAAATGAGTCAAGTAATTGGCTGCATTTGATACAGGAAGTTTTACATCCAATCACAGTAATGATGTTAATACATAAATCAGATGACACACAGGCAATTCAGTGATATTCCTGCCATTGTGGTCTTGAAATAAAATCCAGAGTCCTCTTCATCCGAGAACGAGACACGGGCGAGAAAAAATGTGCTCAATTTCGAGACGAGACCTTCAAAAAGTGGTCTTGAGACCAAGACCGGTCTCGAGTACTACAACACTGCTTCCTGTTTACAGCGGCACACACATGCCCAGAGTACTGCATGTGAATGGTCATGGGATATGTGTTGTCAGATGTGTTAACATGGATGGAGATCAGTTCTGCCACTGGAGCTAAAACTTTTGTGTGGATGGAGATGGTTTTTAAAAGGCAGCTTAAAAATGAAGATGTAGTAGCTACGGCGTCGCTCTTATGACGTGACCCTTCAGAGTTCTGCGTCGGGGTTGCTTTGCATCGCGGTGCAGTTCACCGCCATAACACTAGGGGGTGATAAGTCTGAGGATATTTGCGAGGTCTGCCAGCCAGTTTATGTTATGTTAGCAAGCAAACTTTGGCACAACTGTCCACAAAGTACTGCTTGCTGGCGAAGTGCTAATTTCAGAACATGACTGACATATACACACTTTACAAACGGATAACCCCGTCATTGTAACCAAAATATGTCTGAGTTTATTTGCAGAGCTGATGTCAGTGAACTAGCATGTAGCTACTCCCCACAGTGGGCTGCTGGAAACACCGACTATCAACACACAGGACCAGTTGACATCACGTCTGACCGAATCACACGGACGTGCCATCCGTCTGCGGTCTGCGTCGCCTCGACGCAAAGTTACACATTTTTGGAGGTGCACGTCGAGCTACGGCGGAGGGCTTGGAGAGGGGGATCGCGGCGACGCAGAGGGGTCTGCGGGGGTACACTGTCGATTTGACGCAGAAGCATAAAACAGCCTTTATACACTGACAATTGGCAAGTTCTTTCCTTTTCCCAACTGTATTCCATTGTGACATCACTGTGTGGTTGTCTCTGCAGTGTGCAGGCCGGCTGTTACTGTCAGAGCTTACCTTTGTGTCCAGGCTTGGTAGGAAAACAGAGGGCACGCTGAACATGCGGTTGTAGTAGGCTATCTCTTTAGCTGAGTAGTCCCTCATTGGCCTCACTAATATTGTGTCACCATATCTGGAGTCTGAGAAGCCCTGTTAGCACAAACACACACAGATACACCAATATCATGAAGGATCCCACCCATCCGGCACATAAACTGTTCACCCCTCTCAGGCAAAAGGCTGTGCAGCCTCAAAGCCAAAACAACAAGGCTAAAGTGCAGCTTCTTCCCAGAGGTTGGGAGGCTTATCAGTCCCTCCAGAAAAATGTGATTATGCGATCGCATAATTCAATGCATAATCAGCCAAAGTCCGCATATTTATGCGGGGGCCGCATTTTTTTTCAAATACGGCGCACTTTCGCCGCATAAATTGCCGATTTCCGCGCGAAATATGCGGGGCTTGCATGATTTCACAATCCCCGCATTTTCGTTGCAAAAAAGTCACATATATCTTAGCAGAAAGTTGAAAAATGTTGCGTTGACTTCACACAAGAGCAGCTGTTTTCCCCTGTAGCCATGGGAACGTTATGAAGTGACGTAATTACGCGACGTGAACATCATCGAAAAGCTGCAAACCCCGCGATGAAGCCATGATGAAACCGCAGTTTTTGCAAGTTCCCGCAATTTCATCGCATAAAATTGCATAAAAATCCTGCATATTCCATCGCATTTTTTAAGAAAATGTGCCGCATAATCAAGGATTTTTGCCCGCAACAATCACAAAAAAAACTGCACTTTTCTGGAAGGATTTGCTTATGAACTCACAGACTAAGTCTGTCCTCTGAACTTGCACTGATGCACTATTCTTTTAACTGCTGCTCGGTTTTGAACTGTGCTCTATGTATGTATAGGTTTCAGATTAGATTTATTATTATTATGCTAGGACATGGTTATCTATTGTGTACATTGCTGAGTCTGAGTAACAAATTGCGTTCCTTCATGATTTGAACATGCTTGATGACATAAAAACTGTAAATCTGTATACATAATTAACATTACTTTTATTTCATTAAAATGTAATAATATTTCATCATTAAGGTTTAAGTCAGACATCACATCTAATATCTGGAACAAGGAAAGGGAAACAACACTGTAGGCTGAATGGGACGTCACAGTAAATCCCTCCCTGCCTATCATCTGCACACATACTGTACGCACCGTGTCCTGAGCCAGCTGTGCTCCTCTGCCCAGTGATATACTGGTGAGCAGTTTTACAGCCAGTCTGGTGCAGTTGTCTCCCAGCATCAGTTTACTGTAGCCTTCAGTCCGAGCTGTGTGCACCAGCAGATGCTGCCTTTGAGGAGAACACACACAAACATACAGAGTGGACTTTTTTTCAACATCATTTTGTGATTTAATCAACATCATGATTCTCACTGGCAAGGCAAATGATACTGTATTTTCTCTGCACCCCAGTGAATGTTCTCTCTGGGCCTCCCGGTTGTATCCTTATTTATTTTTATTTTTTTTTATTTACCAGGGACGGTGCACAATAATCTACATTTCAGTTTCCACTTTAATGTAAATGTGCCACAGTTAGCTAATGAGCTCATTTTCATCTGTCGTCCCTGGGCAGTTTATTACGAATTAGGGCCGGGTGATAGGGAGAAAATCAAAAATCACGATATTTGATACCTCAATATCAATATTGCGACAATATTGTAGGGTTGCATTTGGTGCTTTCACAAAATGTTTTTACATTTAGATTTTTTTTATATATAATCATCAGTAATGTGGATTTAATGAGTATGTGGGTAAATGCAAATAATAGAACAACTAGAACAGTCTGGTAAGTTCACAAAATAACATAATTTTACTCTAATGCAGCTTGTAAAACCAGGAAAGACAATCATATTACGATATTACAATATCCAAAATCTAAGACGATATCTAGTCTCATGTCACGATATCGATATAATATTGATATATTGCCCAGCCCTATTAGGAATGGCCTATTACAGAACACAATACAATAAAATACAACACATAAATACATTACAAAAGCAGCAGATATATGTAACAACATGTTTTGTGTAAGAGTAAAAAATGACATTACATTATTTATTGTACGTTTATTTGATTCACAGCTGCTATATAGTGTTTTGACCTCTCAACCCAACTGCATTTTACCACAAACTTGCGACTAGTTAACTTTCTAAAGCAGGCGCAATCGCTTGTTTGCTAAGAGTCGGGTCGGTGATTGTGAATGTGTGATTGTGTAAAGGTGTTCACGAGATAGATACCAACCTTTAGTGAACTTGTGAATTTCGCCAGCCGTCTTCTCACCTTTATGGAGACAGACGCTGTGTGCATGGTGGGCTCGATGGTGTTTTAAGCCTCCAATGTCGCCTTACAGGCAGCTAACCCTCACCTTAACACTAACATAACTTCTTTGACATAACCATAGACAGTATATAGAATGGACCAATAGATCCCGTTGCTCTGGACGGAGACCAGTGAAGGCCGTTAGAAGCACTTTTCCGGTGAGCGCTGAGCGTTACTGAGCAGCCTCCAACTGAGAGAGACGACGTAAATGTGACGTGAGCAACCTCTCTGAAAGGTGGAAGTCTTCTGGTAGCTGTGCCAAGAGAAATCTCAATCATTCCCAATCTAGCAGAGACGGAGAGCGTAGGTATATGTAAGGAGATAACATAGACACAGGCTAATTATTGATCACTAAAATGATAGTTAACATTAGTAATTAAACTTAAACAGCTAATGGAAGTCCAAACTGCCTGTGAGCTTCTCCTGTACTATACGGTAATTCCTCTACTATGCGACAGTAAGTCGCGTGGTTATGACACGCCTGTTAGCCTATTTTTATAAAAACGTCTGCTACGGAGCCATAACGTGAGGTACAAGGTAATGGAGCCTTTTATACGTTGTCGTGTTTCTTTAGAAATAAACAATGGACAAATAGAGTCTTTAAACGCTTCAGATGTAAAGTTATTGGCTGTCAAAGTGACGTCAAAATGAATGGCAGTCAATGGGATGCTAACGGGAGGTGAGTGCTTGTTAGCATCAAAATGGCGCCATAGAAGGTACGAGTTGTGAGGAGAAGCTTACCCCCTTGGACATAACCATTGCCGCGCTGCCTGGAAGGCGACGTTGGGGGCTAAAAACACCAAACACCGCATGGTGGGAGGAGCTGTGTGTGTACGTGAGCGGGACACAAGTGACAGAGAGACGGAGGAGAGCAGGGAAAGGAAATGCAGAAGAACGTGTTTTAAATAGCGTTAAAAAAAAAATTAAAAAAAAATGTAATAACGAAACGCAGTGTGCGGCGGCCGGTGTTGATAGTGAGGCGCATCGCCACACATTAGTCTACAGTGAGGAAAATAAGTATTTGAACACCCTGCTATTTTGCAAGTTCTCCCACTTAGAAATCATGGAGGGGTCTGAAATTGTCATCGTAGGTGCATGTCCACTGTGAGAGACATAATCTAAAAAAAAAAATCCAGAAATCACAATATATGATTTTTTAACTATTTATTTGTATGATACAGCTGCAAATAAGTATTTGAACACCTGTCTATCAGCTAGAATTCTGACCCTCAAAGACCTGTTAGTCTGCCTTTAAAATGTCCACCTCCACTCCATTTATTATCCTAAATTAGATGCACCTGTTTGAGGTCTTTAGCTGCATAAAGACACCTGTCCACCCCATACAATCAGTAAGAATCCAACTACTAACATGGCCAAGACCAAAGAGCTGTCCAAAGACACTAGAGACAAAATTGTGGGCTACGGGGAAACTGCCAAGCAGCTTGGTGAAAAAAGGTCCACTGTTGGAGCAATCATTAGAAAATGGAAGAAGCTAAACATGACTGTCAATCTCCCTCGGACTGGGGCTCCATGCAAGATCTCACCTCGTGGGGTCTCAATGATCCTAAGAAAGGTGAGAAATCAGCCCAGAACTACACGGGAGGAGCTGGTCAATGACCTGAAAAGAGCTGGGACCACCGTTTCCAAGGTTACTGTTGGTAATACACTAAGACGTCATGGTTTGAAATCATGCATGGCACGGAAGGTTCCCCTGCTTAAACCAGCACATGTCAAGGCCCGTCTTAAGTTTGCCAATGACCATTTGGATGATCCAGAGGAGTCATGGGAGAAAGTCATGTGGTCAGATGAGACCAAAATAGAACTTTTTGGTCATAATTCCACTAACCGTGTTTGGAGGAAGAAGAATGATGAGTACCATCCCAAGAACACCATCCCTACTGTGAAGCATGGGGGTGGTAGCATCATGCTTTGGGGGTGTTTTTCTGCACATGGGACAGGGCGACTGCACTGTATTAAGGAGAGGATGACCGGGGCCATGTATTGCGAGATTTTGGGGAACAACCTCCTTCCCTCAGTTAGAGCATTGAAGATGGGTCGAGGCTGGGTCTTCCAACATGACAATGACCCGAAGCACACAGCCAGGATAACCAAGGAGTGGCTCTGTAAGAAGCATATCAAGGTTCTGGCGTGGCCTAGCCAGTCTCCAGACCTAAACCCAATAGAGAATCTTTGGAGGGAGCTCAAACTCCGTGTTTCTCAGCGACAGCCCAGAAACCTGACTGATCTAGAGAAGATCTGTGTGGAGGAGTGGGCCAAAATCCCTCCTGCAGTGTGTGCAAACCTGGTGAAAAACTACAGGAAACGTTTGACCTCTGTAATTGCAAACAAAGGCTACTGTACCAAATATTAACATTGATTTTCTCAGGTGTTCAAATACTTATTTGCAGCTGTATCATACAAATAAATAGTTAAAAAATCATACATTGTGATTTCTGGATTTTTTTTTTTAGATTATGTCTCTCACAGTGGACATGCACCTACGATGACAATTTCAGACCCCTCCATGCTTTCTAAGTGGGAGAACTTGCAAAATAGCAGAGTGTTCAAATACTTATTTTCCTCACTGTATGTGTGGAAAACACTGGAAGCACCATCAAGACAGATGGGATTCAGCAGGTAGTGTCGGTCTAACCTTAATGTGTTTAGCAGGTCTTCTCTGGCGGTCTGTGTCTTAGCAGAGCCAATCAGCTGCTGCAGTAACTGTCTGTGGGACTCCTGAACATGAGGTAGTGAGGTTTCCTCCTGTTGCCGTGGTGGCACACTGCTGCTGCTGTCGCTCTGAATGAAACGATCAACGGCTGCTTTGTAGGCACCGGCTGGTCGCTCTGAGAGTGCCGGGGCAGTCACCAACACTGAACTGGGAAGTTCCAGAACCTAAAGATTGGTTGGAGGACACATTCAATATTCCATTTGATCTAGACCCTCCTCCTAGCTCTGGCTAGTCCACATAGCATGCATGAAAAACGTGCTCTGGTTTATCTGCATTTCTTCAAACCAATCATAATGGTCATGGGCAACGCTAAACTCCGCACGGAGCTACTGCAAAATAGTCTCAGGAAGGAACTTGTTTTGGTGGAACGTGTACGTTCTAAAGTAGTTTTAGTCGTGCAACAGAAAACTCAGATTGGACAGATAGTCTAGCTAGCTGTCTGGATTTACCCTGCAGAGATCTGAGGAGCAGTTAACCATAGTCCTCACAAATCTTTGTTGAGTTTAGAACGCCAACACAAAGACAGAGGAAGGTAACGGACATCGGCGAAAAGACATGCATCCAGGGGAATTTCCTGCGGCACCGGAACAATCACGGGAAGTGGAATGTTGAGGATATAGACTACATTTGATCTAATGTAGTCTTTTTGTCAGTTTGACAGCACTCATTTCAGACCATTACAGGTCCAACCTCATAAGATTGTAAAAGTGTCATGAGACTGACAGGTAGGGTTGGGTACCGAAACGCAGTGCTAATAGGGCACCGGTTCCGACGTAAACGGTAGTAACGAGACCAAATGAGAACAAAAATTTCAGTGCCTGACCTTTTTTTTTTTCAGAAGCATCGCTGCACGGGACGCTACTTTACCATTAGCTAGTAGCTGGATTAAACACACATTTTTTTTGTGACAGCTTACGTTAAGCGGTGTAAAGTGTGACTGTATTTCCCTGTAGAGGATTCCAACACCGGGACGTAACAGTCTGACTGCAGCTGCCGTTGCCAGGTGCGTTTACTTGAAACTCGCCAGCCTTGTGGTGCATTCAAAGTTATTGTAAAATACCCTTTTCCCATCTGGTGCTTGTTTTTGTCGTTAACCAGCAATTTACTGGTGAAATAAGTCATTGTTATTACATTATTAATCAATCATTTAATTTTGACCCTGTGGCCTTAGCAATAAACAAGCCGTTCTTTAATGTTGCCAACTGTCGTTTTGTGCTCCTTTTTTACATTTTATATTATATACATTATAAATATATTATATATATATTTAGGTTCAGACACCGGTTCAGTCACCGGCGCTGTTTTAAAAGTATCGTTTTAGCACCGGTATCGGAAAAAACCCAAACGATACCCAACCCTACTGAACAAAAATGCATGTTTGACAGAGTTTTAGACTTTATTCATTTTAGGTGTTGTAACAGACAGTCCTGACCTGTTCCAGAGGCACCATGTGGAAGGGGAAACCTGTAGCCTTGAACACAGCCTGCAGCTCAGCCAGCGTCCTCTGTCTCTCCTCCACAGACTGACCCACAGCACCCCCCTCTGGGAACATACACACACACACACACACACACACACACACACACACACACACACACACACACAGTCAAATGCTTTGGCCAAGAATCATTTCAGAAAAGACAAAAGTCCTCCTGACATGTGTATGATGGGTGGGTGGTGACGAGTGGGGGAGGGGGGGAATATGTTCATGTTTTTAATTGTATGTCGTTTTAAACTTAAATAAAAAAATTGTTAATCACAAAAAAAAAGTCCTAGTGAAAGACATAGTGTACATGAAAATGATTAGACTCGCAACTTCATTTACCATCAACGAAGACAATGCCGGGCGAGAATCTCAACTTCTTGTGAGCATTCTGGCTCAAACCCTGGGAGGAAGAAAAGGTTTGCAGTTCCATTAATATTTAAAAACAAAGACAAGGAAACAAGATTATATTGGACCTATATGGTCATACAGAATCTCTATGGATAAGGAATGTATAGTGGAATTATAAGTAGCATCTCACCATCTGTTACATCATTAAATGTTCGGGGAACTTTGGTAGTTATTAGTTAATTAGTGAAAATCCTCCATTGATCCACATACAGCAGGTCACTGGCTGTTGTGCTCCATGCTGAAATGTTAGTACTGAACGATACTTTTCTGCTGACATCCACTGATGTTTTATAATGTGCTTGTCTCAGACCTCAGTCAGTAGGTTTACATGCACATAATATTCCAGTTTTTGCCCTAATTCTGAAAAAGACAATATTCCGACTAAGCTGTTTACATGGCTAATGAAAGTGAATATGCCGCTAATATTCCCGTTTACATGTAGCTGTGCAAAATACGATTTTTTCAAAGTTTACCAGCAGTGGCGGACTTGTTGGAGCGTGTGAACACAGCATCCCTCTTTCATTCCTTCAACCAGCTTCTTGAAAAGGTCGGCTCACATCCATAAACTTGTTGACATCCAAGTCTTTGCTAATGTTTAAAAGTAGCTGTGTTTCTCCCTCTTATCAGGTCTCCAGCCTTGCAAACAGTTGGCTGGTTGGTTTGTGTACAGTAACCATAGCAAGGCATAGAGCTGACCATAAGCCTGCAGTGAAAACCCGATTGAGACACATATTCCGAATGCGCTGTATACATGTCCAAAGAATGCTTCTAAAACTCTAGTAATACCGGAATATCCCACGTCTTAATCGGAAAATGCTACAGTATGTTCGGAAAAAGGCCTTATTCTGAATATGCTGTTTACATGACCTGTATCAAATTCGGAATATTGTCATATTCGGAATAATAGTGGAATATTGGTGTGCATGTAAACGTACTGATTGTGGCTGCACGTACCATAACGTGCTATTCTGTTGACCATCTGGTAAAACAGACAACCAAAAGCTTACTAATTAACCCTTATTCAACTTATTGTGTCATTTTTTGAGTTGATTCTTAGCAAAACCCCCTTTGGTCTTTCACAAATATGTGCTCATTCATGTGTAATTACTTCCACCAACTAATCAAAGTATTCTCATAAGCGTAGAATCTGACATTCAGAATCATTCAGAATACATACGGGCGAGTCGCTCGAATGACGGCTGCCATGTTGCGCCTCCATCTTTAAAATACATTAGCCAAAGAGGGACATACAGTATCTCACAAAAGTGAGTACACCCCTCACATTTTAGTAAATATTTCATTGTATCTTTTAATGGGACAACACTGAAGAAATTACACTTTGCTACAATATAAAGTATTAAGTGTACAGCTTGTATAACAGTGTAAATGTGCTGTCCCCTCAAAATAACTCAACACACAGCCATTAATGTCTAAACCGCTGGCAACAAAAGTCAGTCCACCCCTATGTTATATTCCCATAGAGACAGGCAGATTTTTATTTTTAAAGGCCAGTTATTTCATGGATCCAGGATACTATGCATCCTGATAAAGTTCCCTTGGCCTTTGGAATTAAAATACCCCCACATCATCACATCCCCTTCACCATACCTAGAGATTGGCATGGTTTTATTCCAGTTAGCCTAATAGCTTGTTTTATTTGCATTGAGAGATGATTTTATGGAAAGTACCCCATGCCAATTTCTAGGTATGGTGAAGGGTATGTGATGATGTGGGGGTATGGTGAAGGGGATGTGATGATGTGGGGTATGGTGAAGGGTATGTGATGATGTGGGGGTATGGTGAAGGGTATGTAATGATGTGGGGGTATGGTGAAGGGTATGTAATGATGTGGGGGTATGGTGAAGGGTATGTAATGATGTGGGGGTATGGTGAAGGGGATGTGATGATGTGGGGGCCAAGGGAACTTTATCAGGATGCATAGTATCCTGGATCCATGAAATAACTGGCCTTTAAAAATAAAAATCTGCCTGCCTCTATGGGAATTTAACATAGGGGTGTACTCACTTTAGTTGCCAGCGGTTTAGACATTAATGGCTGTGTGTTGAGTTATTTTGAGGGGACAGCACATTTACACTGTTATACAAGCTGTACACTTAATACTTTACATTGTAGCAAAGTGTAATTTCTTCAGTGTTGTCCCATTAAAAGATATAATGAAATATTTACTAAAATGTGAGGGGTGTACTCACTTATGTGAGATACTGTGCCTCCGCCTTACGCCCTCTCACACTCACTGGCACCGTGACGAATGCCAGGGGGAGATTACTCGCCAGGGAAGCGAAAAAGAGAATTAAAACGACAACGTGACAGGCAAAGCAACAAGACCAAAGTTAATATTGGAGTGGCTAGAACAGTTGCGTGTAAACGATGGAGAGAGCTAATTTCGGGTTCGGCCACTGTAGGAGGAAGGGCTAGAAAGTCACATTCAGTTGGTTGTCATATACAATTTTCACCGCTAGATGGGAGAAATTCTTACACAATGTAGCTTTAAAAATTAAATGAAGCATCGCGTTAATTCATGCAGGACACGGAAGTCATATGCCCACTAATTGGCTCCCAAATGGTGGAACGGGCTCCCCATCGATATCAGGATGGCCGAAAGCCTACACATCTTCCGCCGAAGGCTAAAAACACATCTCTTCCGACTACACCTCGGATAATAAAAAAAAAAATTCTTGAAGCTGCACTTTCATATGTCTCTTTGTAGCTTTGCCTATTTAAAGCTAATGTACTTGCACTTACTACTTGTTGTCTGGAGTTTGTACCTTCACAGTTGAAAGCACTTAATTGGAAGTCGCTTTAGATAAAAGCGTCTGCTAAATGACATGTAAAGTAATGTAATTGAATTATCATTCCCACCAGTCACAACCATTTGTTTTTTTACATGATTTAAATTTAAACAGGTAAACCTCTTGGACTTGACTGAGCATTGAGCAGGAAGAAGGACCTCCAGATACAGCCAGCAGCACCTACAACCAGAGAAGACCTTTTAGTTCATTTGAATTATTCTGTGAGCATAATAAATGATGAAAATGAATTGCAGTATATTGGGTCATGCTGTGTCAGAAGAAAACACAGTTTTTTATTTAGAGAATCAAGTGGACAAATAAAGCCCACAGATTACCTTCTCTCCAGGGAAAATCACCCTGTTTTTGCCCAGCATGGCTCTGAACTTATGAATGAAGTATTCCTTGAAACAGCCCCTAACACAGACAGAGAAATGATTTGAGCAAAGTCAGTAAAATGCAATTCATTTATTTGCATTGTGAAGTCATTTCTTCTTCTTTTTTTTTCAAATTATTATTTGTGGGCATTTTTAGGCCTTTATTTTGACAGGACAGCTGAAGACATGAAAGAGGAGAGAGAGAGGGGGGAATGACATGCAGCAAAGGGCCGCACGTCAGAGTCGAACCCGGGCCCGCTGCGTCGAGGAGTAAACCTCTATATATGGGCGCCCGCTCTACCAACTGAGCTATCTGGGCGCCTGTGAACTCATTTCTTCTAGCCACAACTCCAGCTCTAACAACAATACGAACAAGACCTTTGAGAATCAGATATGGGACAGGCTGGATACATGGCCTGGTCACAACTAAAAAGTCACATTCTGTCAGGGCTGTACGTTCTAAATAGGGATGCACAATACATTTTTTTATCGTCATCGCAATATCAGCTGGCGCAATATACATCGCAAAAGGCTGCGACATATTGTGAAAGACTCAGATTTTTTTGTGTTAGTTGAAAGAAAATATCAGTAGCAACCAGCACTTTAAAACGTTTTTTTAAATGCTTATTTAAAATGCTTTTTTAGTGGCGCCTTTTATATTCAATTCAATGTTCAATTTGTTCAATGAAAGAATGTTGGAAATGATTTCCTTTCACTTGTTTTAAATTCAACAAGAAATTTGTTAAATAAACAGTGTGCTCAGTTCTGCTGCGTTCAGTATTCTGCTAAAATACTGAAAGCAGCAGAACTGAGCACACTGTTTATTTACCTTAAATATCGTTATTATGATATTCAACAACATTATCGATATTGCATATTTTCCTCATATCGTGCAGCCCTAGTTCTAAAATAGCAGCCTTTGTTTACCTCAACAGGCTTATTTAGAGATAGGTAGATTGATTTCTCCGCTTTTAGAATAACATTTGAGAAGATTGTGTTTCCTGATCTGCTCCTCACACTCACCACTCTGCTGCTGAGTTTCTCCTCTCATACACAAATTACCTTTCTTATTTACTATTCACTTTTTATCATTGTTTGTAACACTTCCTTATAGAGATCTATTAAACAGAACCAGGTATGAGTGAGACTTTATAAAGCTGACTAAAAAAAGAATCATGTGGACGCGCTGACAGTTTTGGTTGTCATTACTTAGAATTCCTCATGGGGGAGACAGAAACTACGCACTATAGCTTTAATGGGTCTTAATCTAAACAGTTGTATGCATCTAGCCCCATTCAATGACTGCCCTGAGTTGATGATAATAATAATAATAATAATAATAATAATAATAATAATAATAATAGTTAATAATAGATAGCAAGCAGTAAAACAGTCTTACCTGCAGAACGTATCTCCTGCTCTGATGACCACAGCTGCAGGTGCCTCTTTGCATTTCACACATTTCTTAGAAACACTAACAAAAGTAGGAACAAAAATGAAAAATTATTTGCATAGATTCATATTTTATGACACGACACAAACATGTCTGCATAAACTGTGGAGGTTGATGGTGTACTAGAATGCCACAATAGCTACACTACAGCAGTAATGCAGAGGGTCTGAAGTTATGTTTTCATCATGGGGGAAACAGCTTTGACCCCACCACCCCACCACCACCATCCTCCTCTGGACATAGTGTTGCTTTCAAGTTTCCATTAAGTCCAGTGCACACAGCAGACTATGTCAGCTTCATTATTTGCCCAGGGGCAAACCAGTACCTCTGAGCTGGAAAGAATACTACCTATCTGGCTGTCCCAGATAGTTTGTGGTGATTCCATTACACATCAAATCTCAACACTCACAAGCCAGCGCATGAAAAAGTAGACAGTCATTGTAATTGTTTTTCTCCAATTGGCCATGAAGTGATCCTTCACAAGCAATAACTCTTTCAGCATAGGTACAGCATGTGGAGTATTGTGTTAAGAACTACTTTATTTAGGAAGATGTGCTGTAACAATGCAGGACCTGCCTTAGTTGATATGTGAGTGCTGCAATGATTACCTAAAAAAGTAGCATTCAATCAAATGACTAAAGCCAATCGACATGCAGTGAACATATGACTTTGGTTCCTGTGGCAGTAATCCAGCTGTAATGACAGCTAACAGTTAGTCTGGTTGACTCCAGATAACTAGCACAGACAACAAGATATGGCCGTTCTTAATCCTACTGAAATACTAGACTTCAGATAGACATTCGCCATCGTTAAGTGCTTTTACGTTAGACACGTTTGCAGTGCTGATAACGTGCAATTCTTTTAAAGGTCTTAAACGTAAACATGATTACTATATGGGATGCACTAACTGGGACTGACTTGAGAAGCAGTGGCAGCAAAAACTCTCCTGTCCTGTTAGTAGTGTCCTGAGGAGTGTGACTCCATGTCTGTCCCGGGACAGTCAGACACTGTCCTGTGACACCCAGACACTGTCCTGTACAGTGTCCAGTGACTCCCAGACTCTGTCCTGTGATTCCATGACTGTCCCAGGACAGTCAGACACTGTCCTGTACACTGTCCTGTGACTCCCAGACACTGTCCTGTGATTCCATGACTGTCCCGGGACAGTCAGACACTGTCCTGTACACTGTCCTGTGAAACCATGACTGTCCTGTACACTGTATTGTGACTCCAAGACACTGTCCTGTGACACCATGACTGTCCCAGGACAGTCAAGACACTGTGCCAGGACAGTCAGACACTGTCCTGTACACTGTCCTGTGACTCCCAGACACTGTCCTGTGACACCATGACTGTCCCAGGACAGTCAAGACACTGTGCCAGGACAGTCAGACACTGTCCTGTACACTGTCCTGTGACTCCCAGACACTGTCCTGTGACACGACTGTCCCAGGACAGTCAGACACTGTCCTGTGACTCCCAGACACTGTCCTGTGACACCATGACTGTCCCAGGACAGTCAGACACTGTCCTGTACACTGTCCTGTGACTCCCAGACACTGTCCTGTGACACGACTGTCCCAGGACAGTCAGACACTGTCCTGTGACTCCCAGACACTGTCCTGTGACACGACTGTCCCAGGACAGTCAGACACTGTCCTGTACACTGTCCTGTGACACCCAGACGCTGTCCTGTCCGACTGTCCCGGGACACTCCTCAGGACACTACTAACAGGACAGGACAGTTTTTACCACTGCTGCTGACTGACTTGCATATGGCGGTTAACTTCAAAGACTCAACGTGCCAGTACATTTACAATATAATAGAACAGCTTGTTCAACCATTGGGCGCTGACAACGTACCTGGGTACCTCGGCCTGCTGCAGCTGCTCCTGGTAGTCTTCATCCACCTGGCACATAGCTGCTGCTAACGTCCCTGAGTCTTACCGACGTCTGTAGCTGAAGCTATCCGAATACAGCGGAACGTCACCGGTATGTCAGCGAGACTTGTGTCTAGTTTTGAACTCGTAGAACAGTCGAATGTGTTGACGAGGAGCAGGGTGCACTAACTCATCTGAAGGATACGGATACTTACAGCGACGCGTTTCTGCTATATGTTACGATATAACGCTGCTCAATATTTACATTCACTTCATTTCAGTAACAACTGTGCGCGTGTGTGGTGTCTGGTCTAAACATGGCACTTTTTGATGACGGAGATAATCTTCTGCTTTATGCTTTACGGTGCGTTACTGCCACCTGCTGTATGGAGGTCGAGTCAAGGCTTCTAATATCAAAATAAGACTAAATAAAAACGATAACATAATAATAATAATAATAATAATAATAATAATAATAATAATAATAAAAAAAATAATAATAATAATAATAATAATAATAAAGACACATTGCTCATATCCTGTCAAACAAATGTTCTGAAATAAATATAGATACTTATACTGATATTGCACTATTCCTTCCCTCTCTTCAATTGTTATTGTATATTTTTTGTAAATTTGTAAATTCTATTGTATTGTTATACTGCATACTTTATGTTGTACTGTTATACTACATAATCTTTGTTTTGTGATTGTAAATTGTTTTTATATGTAACAAACTTGTTCTGCTATCTTGGCCAGGTCTCTCTTGAAAAAGATCTCAATGAGACTAACCTGGTTAAATAAAGGTTAAATAAAAAAATAAAAATACTTCACAGTATTTTTTGTATATTTCTTACTGTCCTTTCTGTTTTTATTCTGTATATGTTAAGTAAGTGTTGTACTTTGAGAGCGAAGATTAACCGGAGCCAAATTTCTATGTTTGTTTATGCAAACCTGGCCAATGAACCTGATTCTGATTTTTCTCCTGAACGGCTGAACACATGAAAGGGGGGAATGACATGCAGCAAAGGGATGCAGGTCGGAGTCAAACCGGGGCCCGCTGCGTCAAGGAGTAAACCTCTACTGTGCCTCCTCTACCAACTGAGCTATCCGGGCACCCTCTAGAGATACTGTTAAGCATGCTGACCAGATCTTGATATTGATTTGCCGGTCCGGTCTGAGAGACTGAGGGGAAATTACATACAATTGAAGGTATTTTAAAACCCTTAAAGATTAGGGGGCTTTTAAGAAAACATTTGGGGCTAAAGCCCCAGAAGCCAACCTGCTACGCCCCTGTGCTCTGCCTCCACCCTTACAGTCTTCTGTAAGAAGAAAAGGCAAATGAGATAAATACCTTTTATCTCATTTTTAGGGTGGTCTCTAGCTCACCCAGTAAGAGCGTTCGCCCCATGTAGGCTGAGTCCTGCAGCGGTGCTGCCCTTTGCTGCGTGTCATCCCCCATCTCTCTCCCCTTTTCATGTCTATCCACTTTTAAATAAAGGAAAAAGCCCAAAAAAATAATCTTTAAAAAAATACCTAGGCAGTCCTTTGGTTGACCTGTCTGCACTTTATGTATTTGTAATTGTACTTGTGTAGCTACTGTGTTTTTTAATATCATCTTGTACGTTGTGATTTTATCTGTTAAACTTACTTTATAAATAGACCTACATTTTTTCCCATGTGTTTTTCCTTGGGGATGCAATTTACTGCTGTACGCCTCAGAACTGGCCTCTACTCTGCAGCGCTGTGGAAATAGGTCTGCATGGTGTACATTTGGATCTTTCATATAAGTCTGTTATGTACTGTATCATAGATGATGTATTATCAGAGATGCTGTATGATTTTACAACAGACTGTTGTAAACAGTGACCAAGTGTGCAAACAGGTGCTCACTGAACTGTTGGAGAAGAACTTTAGACCACAAACAGCTCCTTCCTTACATATTGATCTTGTGATCTACAGCACTTTATGAAGGACTCTATGCACTGGATGCACTTTATTAGCTAATTTTGCACATTAGCACTGGTTTGTTCATTAGTTCACTTTGTTAAGTGGCCGGGTTGGTCAGTGGGTAGAACTGGTGCACATGTAGGCCTACTGAAGGGTTTATGCCTCGACGCAGAGGTCAAGGGTTCGAATCCGAGCTGTGACGATTTCCTGCGTGTCTTTCCTTTCTCACCTAGCTATCCTGTCAAAAATTAAAAGTGAGAAAACCCCAAAAAATAATCTTTATAAAAAAAAAAGTTTTTTTAATTTTTTTTAATTTTTTTTTGTATGATATGTAGCCTACTGTTTGTGTAGTTATAACTTGTATTTTGTAAAACTTTAATAAAGCTTTCTAAAAAAAACTGTCTGTCAATGCGAGACTACAGTTGTACAGACAGAGCTGTAGGACTCCAACCTCCACAACGCACAGCGCGCGGAGGGCTTCTGTTGTGGCCTCTCGTGATGTTCGCGAGCGTTCACTCTCGTTGTTCCAAACGCGCTAATCTGACAACCGAGTGGATCCAGCATTACACCCACTCCACGCATATGCACGCTATTTATAGAGTTTATAGCTTGTTTTTTTTTATTCAGGTCATCCTCGCACTCAGCGCAGCGCAGACACTGTGAACGGGCTCTGCTCCCAATGTTTACTTCTCCAGCATGTCTCTTCCAGACTGGAAAAAGTAACGCTTTGGTTTATTGAAGATATTTTTATGATGAGTAGATTGGAAAGCCACTATGTTTGTACGGCTAATGCACTATAGCTTACAGTAGTTAGGACATCTTCCTCTCTTGTTGTCGACAATTGTAGATCATCTCGTGCTCCATGATGGCGATGTTTCGGAGCTTTGTCTCGGCGAGCACCCAGCTCCGCCAGCAGCAGCAGCCGCAGCAGCAGCCGCCCAGCAGCGGCTCCGGCTCGCAGGCAGCCCCGGCGGAGGGCATCGAGAGCCAGTTCTCTTGTCCCATCTGCCTGGAGGTCTACCATAAACCCGTCAGCATCGCCAGCTGTGCTCACACGTAAAGTAGCTACTTCTTGTTTGGATGCGTGTTATTGTGTGTGGACTTACAGTTCAACGACATGTAATACCGCTTTTTTAATTTTTATTATAGAAGCAGACAGCTGAATGTGTTTTCGGTTTATAGCTGAGTTCACTTGGCTTAATACTAATTGTTTCTGAAGCACTCAGTATTTAAATGACCTGTCAGCAGCCTCACCAGGCAATGATAGCCTACATCTGTCAGTCATATACACCTCGGACTAATGCGCAATCCATCACTAATACTATGGGCTTATGAAAATAGTTCACGAGAAACGGCTAACTAGATTTGAGGCAACGTTAGTTTAGAAACAGTAACGTTTTAATGTATTTATTTATTTAACAGGGACAATGCTCATTAATCACTTTACAACGTTAGCAGGGGCGATTCTAGGATCAGACCTGTAGGGGGGCTCAGCCCCTAATGAGAATGTGACATACAGTGCCCCCCCCCTGCTAAATCAGTAATTTCACTGTATAACAATGAATATATGTATTTACTATTATAACAGAGGATAAATGCAAAATATTGAACATATGAAAAAAACTACTAAAGTCCCTTCATGGACTACCAGAATCAAATGAAATGATAATGAGGTGTAAACAATAAATAAATAAAAAATAAAACTTTCCTTGACTGGGTTCCAGGTGCATATCATCGATGACAGCGACACAGGATATTACACCTGTTTCTTTGAACCTGTAATTGTTTGTCCTCTGTCATTAAAGATTCGGACACACCAACCTGATAATCGGCCGTCGGACAGTCTGGCGAGGTCGGTGACTCGAGTCTGTTCGGTGTGTTCCGTGCCGTCGTCCGTCAGAGGGGCCGTCGGCCTTCATTTTGACCGATTTGACATGTATAATCGGCAGAGCGTAATCTTTTAAACTGACCTTTGTTGATCTGAAATGAAGACAGATTCAGCAACTGCACGGCCTATTTCTCTCTTAAAATGTTTTCAGAAACACGTTTCTATTAGTCCTAAATAGTCCTATTTTAGTCCAATATGAGATCGTATTCTGAACGAGCCGCCTTGACAGTCTGTCTTTGAATTTCCGGAGAAACCAGACCCACATGACGGGTTCATCCAATCAGCTGCCGGTTTTCATTTTTGGGCGACAATACAGATTAGCGCCGCCTGCTGTTATATTACGTATCGTCACTTTGGTGTGTTCGGAGGCACTTTTTTTGGGGAGACTGATCAGTCCAACTGCCTTTTCTGCCGACGTTTGGCTATCGGCTCTGTGCGTCCACACCTTAACAGATGCAAACGTTAGTGTCCCAGTTTCATGGTTTGTTCATCAGAATCATAAAAAGGTGTATTGCCACAATAACTAGCCTTAGACACTTAATGTGGAAGTTGCCTTGGTTAATGGTGCAAACATAAACAAACATATTAAACATTAATATGATATAAACAATACATACAAATACATACATACAAAAAAAACTGTTGCGTAAGAAAAGAAACAAGAGGCTGAATGGGTTGAGTGCAGAATGTGCAAAGAATAGGCTACATGTGCAATGGGCAGATGTATAGTAAGGTAAGTAGAAAGGTTAGTGCAAAGTGTGTGTGTGTGTGTGTGTGTCTGGGGGGGGGGGGTTAAGAGTCAGACATCACTGACACATTTTTACACTCTAATGATATTAATAATAATAACAATAATAATAATAATAATTAACTCTAAATTTATATAGCACTTTTCAAAGCAATGTTACAATTGCCTTATTAGACAAAATACAAATGGTAGATAAACAATGATAAAAACAGTTAAAAACTTTACATTAAGTTAACATGTTATACAACATTGAGCAAACGGAGCTATTTATAAAAAAATATAAAATATATATTTTTTTAACTATATGCACCAAAACTATGGAACTCCCTGCCCAAGGCTGTGAGATGCAAGCTCCGTGATTATTTTGAAATGACAATTGAAAACATATTTATTCAGCACTGCCTTTAATTGTCGCTCTTCATCCATTTTATTGTCCTAGTGTTTACATTTGTAGCATTGTTACTATGCTTTTCCTTGTTTTATTTGGATCTTTCACATATTCTATTGTTCTTGGCAAACCTGTTCTTGATATTTGCTGCCTGTTGTTTTTTGCTCATTGACTACGTGTTTTTGTTAGTTTTGTCCTCACTTAGTTTGAGACTAATTGTACAAATGGTGCTATATAAATAAAGTGTATTATTATTATTATTATTATTATGAAATAGGTTTTAAGTAGGGATGCACTGATCCGACTTCTTCAGTCCCCAGGGCTTTGGGTATTTGCCACTACCAATTACTGATCTGAAACCAGTGTTTAATGCCTCACTGTGTGGAAGTGACTGGGATCATTCTTTTATGTGTAAGGCAATATCAGGCTTGACTTAAACATTGCTTTCCTAACTTTGTAAAACTTAATGTAACAAATAAATTCGATGGATATAAATGTAATGAATTGTTATTTATAATTAAAATAACTAAAAATAATGAAGAATTGAAATGAATAGATGGACACCGTTTTCACTGATACCCAATTGAGTGAGTATTGGCCCAATCTCAGTATTGTGCATGTGACTTAACAGATAAAAGTGAATTCAGGCCACATACCCTGTGAAAGCACACTTATATAAATGTGTTTTTAAGAGGCAGAGGCATGTTTTTAAGAGGACGTCACTGCTGGAATAAAACCTGACATCCGTTGTGTCTCTCACGCACCAGATGTCCCTCCCCTCTCGCTATCTCTGCTATCAGGCTTAGCTTGGTTTAAAGAAACGCAAACAAGCCAAAGCATTTTCTTTCCCCTATCCTAGAATAGATAGGCAGTGTAGCCTGACCGTACTTCATCGCAGAAACAGCGCAATGAAGATAGGTCCGGCAATGGGACACTACTGATGGGATACTGACACTATCAGCTTCTTACTTTGTATCCAGTGACATTAGAGAGGAGTTTTTTTAATCTTTCTCAGTCTGGAGCTGAAAAGAAGAACAAAGAGCAGACCAGACCTCAGGTAGCCTCAGTTCTATTTCTAGTTAAAGGAAACTGCAGCTATATTTACGGGGGATGGATGGATGAAACTTCAGGAAACACTAACACTAATGCTTGGGCCAATACATACAGTATGTTGGGACTTAACCAGTTTAACAGTAAGGGCCTTTTAAACAAAGTACTCTGCCACATGCTCTCTAAAGCCCAGTTCAGACCAAAGATTTGCGACGAGACAAAACTGTTTTAGAAGGTCTCAGGGAAAGGTTGCAGCGGTCTGAACTGACCCGTCTCAGCTCGACTCAAGCCAGAGGCTGGTTTTGTGTTAGAACGTAAGGGACGTCACCTGTTTGTGAAGTCAGCTACAAATTATGGAAATACAATTATCCAGGATCCATTTTATTTCTGTGTTACATCGAGCTCTTAAGCATGGTAATGTGGTCGAGCGAGCTAGAGAGTGACTTAAGAGAGGGAGCGGTGTAGAACAACGCCGCGAATAACATAAATTAAACGTTTTTGCCGATTGATCACTAGAAATGCAACTGTAGCAAGCATCTCACTATCACTAATGTTAGCCACATTCATATTTAGACACAATAAATGAGATATCCAGCTACAAAAAAAGCCTGAAAAGTCTGAAGTTAGAACGGAAGTACAAAGAGTCGTTGGTAGTGCATTACGTTGGTGTGAATTGGCAGGTTTTAGAACGTTGCAGACCTGCACGTTGCAAATAGTTCCAAGTAGTTCCAAGTAGTTGCAAGTTTCAACTTGTCTCGTCGCAAATCTTTGGTATGAACTGGGCTTAGCCAGGGAAATAAGGCCTTCAGGTAGACTGAGCAGCCTAAGGTGTCAGAACTACATAATTCTATAGTACACAGATATACAGATGAATAAGGTGCAGATGAATAGAAATTACATATTGCACAGTAGGAGGTGACATGGAGTAATAAATAAATAAATATGTGTAGAATATTGTCGAGTGATGGCTCATGTTGCAGAATCAGCTAGCAGTGCTACATTAAGCCCAGTTCAGACCAAAGATGGGCGACGAGACAAGTTGAAACTTGCAACTTCTTGCAACGAGTCGGTCTGCAGCGTTCTGAAAGCTGTCAGTTGACCAACGAGACGAGACGGTGTATCATCTCCATAACAACGCCTCTTTGTACTTCCGTTCTAACTTCAGACTTTTAGGCTTTTTTTGTAGCTGGATATCTCATTTGTTTCATCTAAATATGAATGTGGATAACGTTAGTGATAGTGAGATGCTTGCTACAGTTACATTTCTAGTGATGAATCGGCAAAAACACGTTATTTCTCAGATTCACTGCTTTCTTCTAACGCCGCTGGGCTCTCTTTCTCTTCAGTCTCTCTCTATCTCGCTTGACCATATAACGTTACCGTGCTTTCGGGCGATCGTTGAGGCTCCGTCTACAGCTCTACTATTTTGAGCAGCTGCTTGTAACATCAAAATAAAAAATGGATTATGGATAATTTTATTTCTATAGTTTATAGCTGACTTTACCTACCCTGGTTGACACCAGGCCCTTCTCAGTTGTAACTGAGAGTGGGTCTGGGGAAGGTTCATTCACAGCCCATTTCCAAAGCGGCGTCACCAACAGACGCTGCTCAAATGCCTCTGGGCGCAATTGGAAAGACCTTCAACCAATCAGACCAACGATCCGGGTGACGTAGCAGCGACAGCGGCATCAACGGGTTGCTGCGCCTTGGTGGCCGTCATGTTGAATGTAAACAAGAAGCTGCTTGCCGTCGCTGCGCTATCGTCATCGTGTAAAGCCCGCTCAATGGTTGTGATTTGTGCCTCGATTTGGAAAAATTGCAAATGGGCTTGAATGAGCCAGACGGACTTGCAGAGCAAATCTCAAATTTGCCGGAAGTTCGTCAGGGTTTTCCTAGGCTAGACTTTACCAGCTGACTTCTCTATTGGCTGTTGAAACAGGTGACGTCTCTTACGTTCTAAAACCAGCCTCTGCGACTCGACCAGCTGAGTCGCAGCAAAACCATCAGCTGGCTTGAGTCGAGCTGAGACGAGCCGGTTCAGACCACTGTAACTTCTCTCTGTTCTAAAACGTTCTAAAACAGTTTTGTCTCGTCGCAGATCTTTGGTCTGAACTGGGCTTTAGGTGCGGATGAATAGAAATGACATATTACACAGTAGGAGGTGACACAGAGTAATACATAAATAAATAAATATGCATAGTGCAGAATATTGTCAAGTGATGGCTCATGTTGCAGCATCAGCTAGCAGTGCTACATTACAATGTTGTCTTCTTGCACTGAGGGTGCAGCAGTCTGCTGCTGAAGGAGCTGCTCAGGGAACTCCCAGTCTCATGTAGGGGGTGGGAGGTGTTGCCCATGATTGATGCCAGCTTGGCTAACATCGTCCTCTCCCCCATCACCTCTATGGTGTCAAGAGGGCAGACCAGAACAGAGCTAGCCCTCTTCACCAGCCTTTTCCTGTCCCTCTCTGTGCTCCAAGCTCCCCAGTAGGCTACTGCATAAGAGTTTGCAGATGCAACAACAGAGTCATAAAAGGTGTTTAACAGAATCCTGCACACACCAAAGGACCTCAGCCTCCTCAGCAGGTGGAGATGGCTTTGGCCCTTTTTGTACAGGACGTCTGTGTTTTTGGACCAATACAGTTTATTGTTGATGTGAACACTCAGGTATTTGTGTGTCTCCACCCTTTTGATGTCGACACCCTGGATGTTCACTGATGTAGTACGGGGCGGCCTCCTGCGAAAGTCAACAACCATCTCCTTTGTCTTGCTGGCGTTGATGTGAAAGCGGTTTGACTCACACCAGTTGACAAAATCCATGACCTCCCGGTATTCCTGGTCGCTCTTCTGATACCCGCCCGACAATGGCAGTATCGTCAGAGAACTTCTGCATGTGACAGCTGCTTGTGTTGTACCTGAAGTCCGCTGCTGTACCCTGTGGTGCTCACATACTGTGGTCTGTCAGTGAGGTTGATGGTCCATGCAGACAGGTGACGGTCAGCTCCAGCTCCCAATAGCTTCCCCCAGAACAGTGATGGATGAATTGTATTGGAAGCACTGGAAAAATAAAAAAATATGACTCTCACAGTGCTCCCAGTGTTCTCTAGGTGTGACAATGATCTGTGTAAAAGATAGATGATGGCATCATCCATCCCTATGCATATCCATAGAAACCATAAACAACACTGACGCTTGGTGCTGGAGGGAGTGTGTCCATTGGTTGTCGACAATGTTCACATGATTTAACTTCACTGCCAAGACTTAAAACTTACGATAATATCAAACACGTTGATTTTGTCGGAAAGTGAAGAGGAGAAAAAGATTGACTAAGTTTTATGACCACCTTACACCAAACGATTGACATGACGGGAGCATGCCCCAACTCTACCAAGACTCATGATTTCATTCTGATTTTGTTAATTAGTCTGCGACTGTGATTCCACTGTTTATAAAGTCGTTGTTGGTGTTAAGTCAGCTTAAGACAAACCTCCCAACAGAAGTAACATGCTCTCCATGGCGAGTTCCATTTATTATCCATTGGAAATCTTGGCTTTGGTGGTTCTACCTGCAAAACAGATCTTCCAAGAGCTCTGTAGGCTCAGCTGCGATGACATAAGCCACTTTCCGACCAAGTAGTTCCAGGAACGTAGTTCTAGGAACAGTCCACTTCTAAACAGATCTACTAACTACTCTCCCCCAAAACTGTTTTTTCCAATTGCATTCGCGCTGGCGAAGTGGCCATAGAGACTATAGGAGGGGTAAGGGAGTGATGCAAGCACGGCAACGGTCTTTATAGCATTAAAATCAGAAAACAAATTCACCAAAAAAGGTATGAACTAAATACTAAATCTAATGTATATAGCATATTTGTCATAATTTAAACAAGTTTCCCGAAGAGAAACGAGTATCTCTCTCTCCCCCGCCTCTGCCTGCTGCACTGTGGACGTGTGTGTGTGTGTGTGTGTGTGTGTGTGTGTGTGTGTGTGTGTGTGACTGTGTGTGTGTGTCTGCCGGCGAGCCGCAGGACACATTGTGGAGTTTAACTCTGAAAAGACCGTTAACCACAGGTTCCCGTTAATCTTATGATGGACATGTGTTGTGATATTTAAACAAACGAACCGTCAACGGCGAAATAAAAGCCTCTTATTTATGAGAGCGGTCTGAGAGACCTCCAGCTTACAGCGGGGTGTGTGTAGGTGTGTGTGTGTGTGTGTGTGTGTGTGTGTGTGAGATCGGTCTGAGAGACCTCCAGCTTACAGCGGGGTGTGTGTGAGATCGGTCTGAGAGACCTCCAGCTTACAGCGGGGTCTCTGAGCATGACTGGCTGAGCGACGAGCTAGCGGCCGGGGCAGGCGCCTGCTGGCTGTCACCTCACTTCATGGAGCTTCTCAACTCCGAAAACTTTGAAGCAAATTGTCAATTCGGCATCAATTTGAGCAAGACTGCCTATATTTGAAATCTAAATTTTGTCTGTCAGAAGTGAAATTAGTGATAAGTAAGATGGCGAAAATTGTTAAAATTGTCCCATTGTTGTTCTGTCTGTACCGGAAACCCGACCCTCGTTGACCTAGGTTCATATGCTGAAAAGGGAAAAGAGAAAAGAGAAAAGAGCCTGTCCTGAAGTAGGAGCTGAAAGAGTTACAGGAACTGCGGCCAGAGGAACTTAAAAATCCCCAAATTGGTCCAGCCAGAACACGAGAAAAAAAGGGTTCTAGGAATTTCATGTTCTAGGAACTGCAAAAATCCCTCCTGTCGGAAAGCGGCTATAGTTCTTTGGAACTCACCTTTCTCAGCTATGGTTTGATAGACCCTATTTTAAGCCTGCACATTCTTAATAGCCTACATTCGCTCAGTTGCAAAATGTCTGTGATGCTAGTGACAAGGGCTATGGGACAGTGACCTACTTAATCCATCAGAACAGCATCAATCCAGTCCATTGCGCCTTCATCATGAAAAAGGCAAGAGTTACCTCACTCAAAATAATCCAAACAACCTGCCGTTATGGCTAAGGACCTTCAGGTGTCAGAGCTCATGCTTTGGGAGATCCAAGAAGTACAGTAGGTCACAGTGGGCACAATCATGTGCTGTCCAAGCTGCGTCTGAAATACTGGATTCTCAGTGCTAGTGCAACAATCAGAAGAGTTCTGTCCAAGTGCCTTGAGTGTTGCTGACTACATAGTGTTCTTGGACAACAACAGATGGCAGACCTACTGACCTCTATGAACGCTGTAGGTGGAGGCAGAATATGGCAGACCTCTTCTGGGATATTGGATGAGAGAGTATTTGCTAGATCTCCAAATATGCCAGCAGTGGTCAGGAGTGCCAAGAAACTTGCCTGGCGACATTGTTTTGATTGTGGATGAAACTGCACCAAGAAACTAATGTGGCAAGGTAATTCAGTGGATGCCAGATTAGCATGGGCTTCTTGCCAGTTGCGTGTAACGACCAAGACCAGCGAACCAGATGGACCAATCACCAAAGTCAGTCACCTAGAGGCAGTATGTGGCAGCAGTAAATACTACACTGCATAACCCTATATCATAGTTTAGTGCCAAAATACTAATACTAAAGTCATTAGTCAACTGCAAGAATATTTATGATGATTTTTATAACTAATTAATAAAAAAACTCAGCTTACAAAATGTGAAGTGTGTTTTTCAATTTAATGTCTAGATTTCTTTATCTGTGGTCGGACTGGAGAAGCAATATAAAGACCAGTTTAGGCTCTGGTAAGTTTATGATGAAAATGTGTCATTACTTTTGACATTCATTAGACTGATTGATTCATGTGAAATAATAATTGATAGATTAATTGATAATAGAAGGGAGTAACTATGGCAAGCAGGTATGAACAGGGTCCCCCAGCGCAAGTTGTCCAGGCAATCCGTGGAGGCAACGCAAGTCAGACATGCACGCTCGAGGACAGGATGCATGTTGAGAAAAGAGTAGTTACGAAAAGGAATTGTAGCATTTTTCATGATTTTGGAAAAAAAAGCACCACTTATGGCCTCATCTAACCCTGACCCAAGTAAGTTGTTCCTCTATATTTTGAGCTGATAACGTTTTGTCATGAGGATCCAAAGAGTCTACATGCAAAATTCCAAGCAGATCGGACCCATAGTTAGTTATTCTATTATTATAATGAAATAATCCAGGCGATAAGGAGTAGGGTTGTGCATCGAGAACCGATTCCTAGTTGGAATTGTTTCAAAAATTACGATTCCAGTAGAATCCTTTCTTTATTGGAATCGTTTGGAGGACTTGGTTTCAGATCCGATCATCGCTTCCCAATTTAATATTGGGAAGCAGCGCTTGTTGTGTTACAGCCTTGGAGCACAGTAAGCAGCACTCTAGTCTGGCTTTATTTTACATTGAAAAAGCCCGGTAAAACTGCAACCCACCATTGAATCAAAATCAAACTTTCCTCTTATTTGTGAAATAAGCATGTGACCCATTTCAACTTCACCCCTCAAAGAATCAGAATCAAGAATCAGAATCATTAACCCTAATAAGGAGTACCTTATTGTAACCGAAAAACTTTCAAATGCAAATATAAAGTAGTGATGGAGCAGTGCTGAGAGAACTCATCAGTGCTCCCTGGACCAGCAGGACATATCTGGGATGCCCATCCCTCATTTGAGCAAGAACTTAACATTTTCTCCCCTGCTGTCTGCTGTTCCAGGTTCTGTGGGGAGTGTCTACAGCCATGTCTTCAGGTGACCTCGCCCCTCTGCCCTCTCTGTCGTGTGCCCTTTGACCCCAAGAAAGTGGAGCGCTCCTCCAGTGTGGAGAAGCAGCTGGCCTCATACAAAGCACCCTGCAGGGGCTGTAACAAGAAGGTAGATATTGACCATTCATTACCAGGGCCACATGGAATCTGCGGACACAGAATTCCGCAACATTTTCAATTTTCAACTTTCTAATATGGGTGTATGCACAGATATAGAACAACTATATCTATGGGTGTATGTTTATTATTTGGTACATAAGTAAATCATCATATTATGACTGCCTAGTACAATTGATATACACTCATGTGAATATACAATTTACATTTTATTTCTGCAGCATTTACAGTAAAAAAAAGTTATTTATGTATTTATTTGAAAGTAATAACAAGTAACTGCATCAATTAAAATGTACATGCACAGAGTTGTACAAAAGTAAAGACAGGGTGAGGTTGAATGATGAATGCATTTGATCAGTTGTTATTTATGCTTTGGTGTCTGTTACTAGCCAGTTATTTCAAGTGATGATGGTCAATCAGTTAGATCTTCTATGAATATGGCAGCAAGTAACACTAATGAGACTGTTTGTTTGTTTTATTCTGTGTGTGTGTGTGTGTGTGTGTGTGTGTGTGTGTGTGTGTGTGTGTGTGTGTTCTCAGGTGGCTCTGGTAAAGATGAGGTCCCACATTGCTTCCTGTTCTAAAGTACAGGAGCAGATAGCCAACTGTCCTAAGTTTGTCCCTGTGGTCCCCACCTCCCAACCTATACCAAGGTACACACACTTTGGCCAGGTCCATGCTGAGCTGACTCAATCTGAACATGCAGTTTACATGCCAAAACAATGTATGTGCACATTAGCATTTTTTTCAATTATTTTCCTTAACTATTTCTCGCCACTCTCTTAAAATGCCTCTACTTTTGAGAATAACCCAAATCTCTTTTTGTGCAGTTAACAACTACAGCTCCCAGGAGTCCTGCTCATAGCTGCACATTCAAACCCTTATTCTTTGTTAAAAAGTCAAGGTGTGGGCACCCAGATAGCTCAGTTGGTAGAGCGGGCGCCCATATGTAGAGGTTTACTCCTCGATACAGCAAGCCCCGGTTTGACTCCGACCTGCGGCCCTTTGCTGCATGTCATTCCCCCTCTCTCTCCCCTTTCATGTCTTCAGCTGTCCTGTCAAAATAAAGGCCGAAAATGCCCCAAAAAATTATCAAAAAAAAAGACAAGGTGCTCACATGTTAATGTCCAGTGCAGGAGTAGAATGTAATGATTATAGTAATATAACATACTTGATATGTTGCACATGTACACTGTGTACACTAGTTACTACAAGCTTGTCATAATTCATGTCTTTATGTGTAATGCGTGTCCACCCATATGCAGCAATATTCCAAACCGGTCAACATTTGCGTGTCCGTTCTGTGGGGCCAGAAACCTGGACCAGCAGGAGCTGGTGAAGCACTGTATGGACAGCCACCGCAATGACCCTAATAAAGTGGTAAGAGACTACTCTGTCGTATACTAGATTACATTGTCTAGAATAACTCGGGTGATCCTAGATCACCAGAAGTGCTTCCGGCCGATGTTTACTGCATAAACATTCAGTCAAATGGCCTTTTGAATGGGAGTGCTAGGGGCAGTTTTATGCTAGCCTCAAAATAGCTATTTTTAAAACACTAAGAAGGCTCGACACAACATGAAACTTTGCTCCAAGTATGACCAGGGGCTCTACACATGAACTCCAGCATTGAGAACATTGTTTATGTACACAGAGTTTACTAAAAAGAAGGTTTTGAACAACTCACGTTAGCAGTTGTTGTTTACGCTATCCGCCATTTTCCCAGTCAAAAATAGGCGATCTCAGAATGCGAATGAACGGACTCCATAGGAGGAAATGTCATTGTAAGAACAACAGCTACAGTGAGTTGTTCAAAACCTTTCTTTTTAGTAAACAAACAATGTTCTCAATGCTGGAGTTCATGTGTAGAGACCCTGGTCATACTTCGAGCAAAGTTTCATGTTGTGTCGAGCCTTCTTAGTGTTTTAAAAATAGCTATTTTGAAGCTAGCATAAAAGTGCCCCTAGCACTCCCATTCAAAAGGCCATTTGACCGAAAAACGAAAATACGGTAAATCTTAAAAGTGACGCTTCCGTACTAAATATGCTTGTAAACGAAAGTTTGACTCGGGTACATTCACAAAAAGACCCTAGGTTGCATTTTGGCGAGAGTTACGCTTTAAGATCTGAGTTGGTGTCTGGTTATGTAGAGGTAGCGGAGGTGTAGAGCCTCCCCTTTAAAGTGAATGATTATTTCTAGGAAATGATGTGGCTGGGGAGAAAGTAGGTCCACACATAGCTGGGCAGCTAAGCCCAGATCAGGATCTCGTAATTATGAGAAAAGTACATATCAAATGTAGAAAGGGAATTCAGGGGAAAAAGACACAGGCCAGAAGGCCGAGATATCTGACTCCAATTACTCTAATTCCTGCATATTTATTGATAGGACTTATGGATACCAAAACTCAAGGATCAATCTGAGACGATGGATTCAATTTAAGCAAGGTTTACTGACTCCAGCATAAAAGTTTACAAACACAGCTGTGAGTTCACAAAAACAGAGTCTAAGTTTCCCTAGCAACAGACATCAAGTCAGAGCCCGGTCCACCAAGATCTCAGTTTGAATGGGCCCTGAGCTTCCCTCTCCCTATGCTCTTATCCTTAAACTGCTATCTTCATACACCACACACCAGGGTTGGGTCCTCTGTCTGGTGCAACTTCCTCTTCTTGTTCTCGTAACCTTTAAACAATTCACTTTTATGCCATATAAGGCCTAAACTATTTATATGACTTAAGCTTAACCTTCTGTGCATCAAGATGTCACCCGGAGTACTTTTAACCACTTCCTCTATTTGACTGCTCTCCGCTCTTTTGTAACGAGCACACACGTTCTCTTAATAAAATATTCCTACACAATCTACATATTTGTGAATACTTATTTGTGACTTCACATTCAGAAAACGAGTGTCAGAAAATGTTGTATGAGTAAAAAAGTATGACATACAAGTTCAGATTTTGGTTCTTCAAGTTCTAGCATTTTTAACCATAGCCCTATTTATCTGCCCTCCTACGTACTTACGCTTAATTTTCATTTCCCTTCAGTACTCCGTCTGGGTTTGCGGTATATTCTTGGGTTTTCGCCTTCAAAATGTTTGGCGGTCCAATCAGCGAACAGAGGGAGTGGCTGAGAATGATGACGTTGAGGATGTGCGCTAGAAAGATACGAGCGAAGCCATTTGGTCCGTTGTGGCAACGCCGCCGAATATTCAGGTTAAAGCCCGACCAAGAACAATCTTTGCTGAGTTGTGTTGGTGGCCATGATGTTGTGGCCCTCTTCCCCACGGGGTTCTGGAAAAGTTAGATTTTCCAGCTCGCTCCGCTAGTGGTGAAGGAGTTGGCTAAGGCTAACGCTAGCGGTGCTAATGCTAATAGCCTTGACGGTTTCCCCTCTTGTTGCACATGTGCAAGACATACGTCACCACCAAACGTTAGCGATTGGTTATGGCAGATCCAATAGTTTTAAACTTCAACAAAGTACCCACCTTCAAGGAAGTTAACTCTCGTCAATGGAGAGAGGCCAGACTCTCTGTACAAAGGAAATGTACAAGTGTCTGGTAGGACCAGGCTACTATTTATCTTCATAGTAACTAAACTTGGCTGTGTGGTTGTATCTCCAGGTGTGTCCGGTGTGTTCAGCCATGCCGTGGGGAGACCCCAGCTATAAGAGCTCCAACTTCCTCCAGCATCTCCTCCACAGACACAAGTTCTCTTATGACACCTTTGTTGTAAGTCCATAGCTATCATGATGGTTTGTCTTTTTAAATATTATGTGTAACTTCTACTTCAAGGAAGTCATATAATAATTTTAATTTTATATACAATTAAACGGTCAATATTAAGGTTGGTTTGGTCAGCAATCGTACTACTACTAACCTTAACTAAGCCACTACTACTTGGAGTGAAGCTGAATGTTTCAACCATTTATCTATTATCAACCATTATAACTATTTCAACGTTATTGTCAGTACTTTTAGGTAACTAGTCCAACCGTTAGTTAACTATTTCAACTAGGCAGTCATTTTAACTAACTATTTCAAGTTTTTAGTCAGTACTTTTAGCTAACTATTCCAACCGTTAGCTAACTATTTCAACTTGTAGCTATGTTTACTGTTTCTCTATTACTTTTAGCTAATCATTCAAACTGTATAGTTAAACTTTTAGCTAGTTATTTTGACCATTTATTCATTAATTTTACCTAAACTTCTGTGCTGGCTTGTTGACTAGTTTTCACACACTCTACACAACTGCAACACATAGTGTTCAGGTGTTACAGATGACTTCATGTTAATATGGAATTAGTTGAGCTACTCTCCGATCTTTCCACGTACTACCTGGCAACTGCAGAAGCACCCCTGGTTGGGAATCGCTGCCTTAACCCTTGTGTTGTCTTCCCGTTGACCATGCAACTTTTTGTTTTTCTGAGTCAAAATTTTAGCTTTTTTTCAACGTTTTTGGACGTCTTTTTCGACACTTTTGTTGCTTTTCCACCGATGTTTTTGTCACTTTTTCCCAGTGTTTTTTTCTGCACCTTTTTGAAGCTTTTCGTGACGTTTTTGTCACTTTTTTCAACGTTCTTTTATAAAAAAAATAATTCAAATGCTATGAAATTGAATTATTTTGCGTTGTAGGGAGCCATCCACATTATTTCTTTTGAAAATTTGGATGAAAGAAACCCAAATTTCTGATATAGAAACTTTATGAAAATGGGTCAAATTTGACCCGAGGACAACAGGAGGGTTAAATAATGGAAGTTCGATTAGGGTTCATTGTGTGGTTTGCAGTGACTAGTAGCTGTTGCTTTTTGTGTTTTGTCAGGACTACAGCATTGATGAAGAAGCAGCCCTGCAGGCAGCTCTGGCACTGTCGCTGGCTGAAAACTGACAACAATCACACCACAACCATCTTCTCACCGTGAGAACCAACTCAACCATGACTGCTGCCACTCTCGTCCCTCTGCACTGCTGCTGTTCCTCACGTCTCAGAAGATATCATCCAGCCGACAGACACAGCTGACCCCGCCAGGTTCACACAGTCTCTACTGAAAGCCACATCGCAGAGAAGTCCAGCCATGTTTTGGATTTGGTGATAAGCTTACTTTTTTTTTTTCTTTCCTCGGGTAGCGGGACAGTCAGTTTGCTACGCTACAGAACAAAAGCAGTTGGGACGTGTCTTTACTGCTTCATTTGATTTGAAGATAAAAATTCTGTGGGCTTGGAATAGATCCAGTGGGCAGGTTTGTAGTCGAGACCACCTAAACCGAGACCAAGTCATCGCCAAGACCAGAGTGTATCGAGACCAAGACAAGACCGAGACCAAGGCCGGATGAGACCGAGTCAAGACCAAGACGAGATTTGTGTTAGACAGCCAGAGCTTCTTCTCCTGTCTCCCACATTCACTTTCTTGGGAGTGTGTGTAAAGAGGGCAGGGAGAGGGGGGTTTACGGTAACCAATTTCAAATTAGATATAAGTCAAGTTATTGGTTGCATTCGCAAGTTTTAACACATAGGTTTAAATCAGACAATGCACAGGCAACTTAGCGAAATCCCAGCAGTTGTGGTCTTGACCGGTCTTGAAATAAAATCCCGAGTCCTCTTTGTCCGAGATCGGTCTTGAGACCAAGACTGATCTCGAGTACTACAACACTGCCAGTGGGTGTTTAACATAAACTACGTTAAAATACCAATTTACAGCTTGGAAACAGTCCGTCCACTCACATCTTCAGATCATCTGGACCACCACAGCATGAAGGGCTACCTCCATTAAACAAATGTCTTGTATGTGAGTGTGAAACATCCTGAAGCCTGCTGACTCTTAAACCCTCGTCAGTGGCCACTAGTCACTTGTTAGGAGTTCCTTATTGCTGGTACTCACTGTGAATAACTTATTCTACAGATTGGTCTGCATTGTGCAAGTTTGAACAGGCACTTTTTTGATGAGTTAACATACAGTAGCTAGCACACAAGGGCTAATTAGGAAGTATTTTGCAAAGGTACAACAATTAATAAAATACAATGAATAAATAGCTAGTCTAGTCATCTCCCCAAATGGAGGCAACTGCTTCAGAGTTGGTGTGTTGTATTTTGCACTTAACAGACAAAACAAAATAATCGGAGTCAGAAACGCAGGTTTGTTGACCATATACACAACAGAAGAGCTCATCCTGTTGCTTAGCTCTGTAAGTTCAAGACTGAGCTGCTCAAAGTGTGGTTGCACGGCAACACCTGCAACGGTACTGCCCATGGCATCTTCTAATGGTCATGGTCAGTTGTTTAGGGCAGTGGTTCTCAACCTTTGGGACCCCCAAAAGGGTCGCAAGAAAATTTCTGGGGGTCGCAAGATAGTTGAAAAAAAAAAAAAAAAATGAAATAACCTTCTAGACTGGGGAATGTTTTTTACATTTCTGTGTGAGTTTAGTCCCTGGAACACAGAAAAGGGTCTGAAGGTGGGTCAGGGTAGAGAAGAAGAACACCAACTTCATTATATTGAGGGGTCGTGACTCTGAAAGGTTGAGAACCACTGGGTTAGAGGACGGTGCCAGAACATCGTGCATGGAGAGGCTAAAAGTCCATGGATTTTTGAATGCATCATGCTCCTCCCATTATCTGGCCTTCTAGTTTCACTGCGGTAACCTGGGTGTTTGTGCTGCTGCACACTGCCACGCTGGCTCCCTCGAACTTCATGCGGGTGTTATGAATATTCCGCCTAACAACACAGTAGCACAGACTGACAGTTGTCCCATTAATACAATGTTGTGTAGCAACAACAGATTGTATTTCACTAGGGATGTAGCGATGCATCGTGAATCGGTTAAAAATCAATATATATATTTAGTTTTTTTTGGGCATGTTTTTAGGCCTTTATTTTTATAGGACATGCAGCAAAGGGCCGCAGGTCGGAGTCGAAGGCCGCTGTGCTGAGGAGTATATGCATGGGCATAAGTATATGGGCGCGCGCTCTACCAGGTGAGCTACCCAGGCGCTCAAAATCAATATAAATTTGTAAAAATTACAACCGGCTGAGATAAAAAAAAATTAACTGCGATGCAATTTTTAAACGGCCTAGGGCGTGATCTACTTTTGATTTCACTTCTTTGACTCCAGATGTCACTACGTCTTCTTAGTTTATGTATTTGAAGATATTTTGTTTCTATTTATTTAGTTATTTTGATGTGGGATTTGTTTTAGATATCTCATACCGGTAGTAATTTTTTGTTGTTTAGGATAAAATACTATTTCAGTTGCGCTTTTGATAAGAGGACACATCTGTTTTGCTCAGTTTATATAAATAAAGGAATATTTTTCACTCATTTGTCTGCAGCTCATTCAGTAAAAAACGGCGACGAAATCCTAAACTTAAAATCGTGATTTGTATCAAATCGTGAGTTGAGTGCATCGTTACATCCCTACATGTTATTATATGAGACATTTGATCAATGGATTGACGTCTAAACATACTGACAGAAAGATCCTAGCGGTATTTTGAAAGAGATCTTAATAGAGTAAGCTCCGTGTTCAGTTACTAAACCCTGCCATATGAACAGGAATATATTATTCAGGGCTTTGAATTCTTATAAGTTAGAGATTTTATATTTCAATATATTTTATCTTATTTTATTGTTATTTTATATGCACACACAAATGGAACTTGTTAAATAAACCACTTAAGAAACAAAATACACATTTCTAAGATGATGGACTGAAATAACTGTCAGCTGGAGGTATGAGTTTGTCTGGAGGCTGATGGATCTCAGTGATGAACTCAAATGTTAAACTGTGTTGAGGTTTATGATATCGGTAGCTCAGATGGCTGGCAGAGGGACGGCCCCAACTAGCTCACTATTTTTTAATGAGCTCAACCTTTTCAGTCCCATTACTGCCAGCTTTGCACATTCTGCTGCACCACACCACTGTGAAACTAAAGGCCCCCGTCCCACAGCCGTCTTTCTCGCTCCCTCCCTCTCCAAAATAACCTTTATTTTATGTTTGCTACTGCATTAAAAAAAAAAAAAAAAAACAAGTCAATTACAAAAGAGCATCAGCATAATATTTCCATAAATATTTAGGGCAGGCTTGAGCCCAATTTATACTTTCCACATCCATGAGATGTGTCTTCTGCCCACGTCCATGCCCATGACAAACATACACATCTGTATATCTGGGGGGGGCGGGGGGGAATTTATACTGGTCTACATATCCCTCCCTCTGCTCAATTATTTGTATCAAAATAATGTAATCCGCCCCCCTCAAAGTGATCAATGCTACTTCACCAATCGCCAAGACCATATATACTTAAACGTGTTTTTAAGTAAAGGGCTGTAACATGAACAGTCTATGCATAGAACGATCAAATCTGAGCAGCAGTTGCTGGTTGGATTTAACTGCTACAGAGCTCCGCGACGCCGGCTACCAGCGGCAGTTGTTTAGCCGCTAATAGGTGACTGTGAGCCGGCTACAGGCACCGCCAGATGATGGTCCTTTCAGGGCCGTGGTAGTGGAGTTAAGCCAGAAAAGTGAGCGTCACGCGGATTTGGATTAAATCACTCCTGAGAAACGAATGAACGCTGTTTTCGCCGCTCTCCGGCTTGAACGCACTGTGTTTTATGTTGACACAACGCTGTGCTATTTCAGTTTGACTTTATTTTCCTTTAAATATTGAAGTGCGTAAGTGTTTTGGCATGCACGGCAGAGTGGCGCTAAATCCATGTTATTGGAATGGGGATTTAATTCTTGCATGTTTTGTTTTGTCGTGCATGATCAAAAACACCCCCCCCCCCCCTCTGCTTTTTTCACAAATCGCACCCTGTATATAGTAGTAGAGTCCTGTCTGGGGTCCACAGCAAAACCCTAGACCGGCTCTAGTATTTATTCAACCTTTACCAGGTAGGCCGATGAGGTCCAAAACTCTGCCGCCAGGGCCCTCACCCACACCAAGACCTGGCAGTACATCACCCCAACCCTCGCCCACCTTCACTGGCTCCCAATTAAGTCCCGCATCACATATCAAATCCTCCTTCTCACCTACAAATCCCTCCATGCCCTGGCCCCACAGTACCTCTCCGACCTCCTCCATCCATACACCCCCACCCTGAAACCTGCGGTCCTCAGACGCTGGCCTGCTCTCCATTCCCCACACCAGACTCTGTACCTTCAGAGACAGAGCCTTTAGTGTTGCAGCCCCATCCCTCTGGGACCCCCTCCCTGCAGATATCCGAAATGCTACATCCCTGGACATTTTTAAAAAAACTCCTCAAACACCACCTGTTTACCACAGCCTACAACCTCCTTTAGCTTAGCTTAGCTTAGCCACAGTAATTCTGTAAAGTGTCAAAGGGTTTCCTGAAAGGTGTTATATAAATAAAAGTTATTATTATTATATGTAGACATCCAATATAGTCTAGATAGAACCGTATCCACATTTGTTTTCTGGCCCTTCAGCCTGTCCCAGCCTCTTAGCGCTGTCTATAACCAAAACGCATACACACACACACACACACACACACACACACACACACACACACACACACACACACACCCCTAAACCCCTGGTTTCCTTGGCTCATTGTCATCTCAGTGCTTTGCCTGAGGGCTCACTCACAAAATGTAGCCATGAAAGCTTAAAATGGAGTCGATCAACGGCAGCTTGCCAGACTCCAAAGGAAGCAGCATTTGCAGAATAATCAGGTTTTTATACTAACCCATTACTCTTGTGAAAAGATTGAATTCATCATTCAATGCACTTCAGTCTCTTGTTGGCGTCAGGAGCTGAAAATATGTTTGTGACCTTTAATCGGATCCCTGACCAGCTGCTTACACTGTAGAGAAGTGTTTAAGTTAAAAGAGCTGATAGAGACAAACAGCCAGCAGTCTGTCCTGTTTACTATGATGTCAATATAATAATGTATATAATAATATAATATATATTAATAGTAATATAATAATAATAATAATTTCTATATTTGCCAAGCACATTTACACATACAAGGAATGTATCTTCTGCATGTAACCCATCCTAACTAATTAGGAGCAGTGGGCAGCTATAGTTCGGCACCCCAGTTGTAATACCGTGATGAACTGGTTCCAAATGTTTAAATGATATATTGGTATTTCAGTCATAATTCTGACATGGCAACACCAAACAGAGGCTTCCCAAGCCGTCATCTGATACAAATGAGCCATAGCTTGTTTATCACTGTCCATCCCAGCGGTACTGAGGAGAGATCTTAAAGGTTATCTACCGTTTTTTTATGTTTTTGTGTCTAATTGACTGATGGGAACAACAATCTTTGACATTGGTCCGGTATTAAGTAAGATGGCTGCGGTCGGCAGCGGTGAAACAAGCTACAATGTAATTTAAAAGGGCAATTGGCCAGCTTGTATTTACCTTCACAAAAGTGCTTGTTTTGCCACTGACAGACTCAGATTATTATTCTAAGTGTCTGACAACATTATGGAAATGATCCCTTCAGAGATAGACCTTTAAAACCTCTGGAGTCTGGTGGGTTTAGCGAACGCAATTTCGTGGATGTTTTTATGTTTAAAAAAAGGATCTTACTCTTTAACAGAAAGGTCGACCTCCTTAGAAATCCTTTCCATAATGTTGTCAGACACTTAGAATATTAATCTGAGTCTGTCAGCAGCAAAACGAGTAAGTAAGTAAATACAAGCTGGACAATTGCCCTATTAACTTACATTGTAGCTTGTTTCTCCGCTGCCGACTGCAGCGATCTCGCTTAATACCGGACCAATGTCATTCACATTAACTCAGTCATTTAGACACAAAAACATAGGAAAATAGGGTCCAGGTTGAAAAAAACGGTAGTTACCCTTTAAGAGATGACACATTTTAAAGCATCACGAGCAGCTTCAACAGATCAAAGTGCACCAAATTAATTTGTCATGTCCTAACAATAACAGTCATTTTGTCACAAAGTCAGACAGTTTCTATTTTGTATTCATGTGAACATTGCGCTTATCAACATTTCTTTTTACCACATCTGTAGCTAGCTGGGGGGAAAAATCTGAAAAGATGGAAGTGCTGGATACTGCTATCTGCTTCTTGGATTATTGCTACAAGGAATACTTTTATGATCCATCTGCCAAGATAGAGGAATATAAAAAGATATATATTTTGGAAATTGTTTCCATTTCAAAGCATTGGACTATAATCACACATGATCATCAGATATGTGTCTGTAAGCTTTCTGGGATGATGATGTTGATTTACAAACTTCAGTTGCTGATCACACACGCACACGCGCACACGCACACACACACACACACACACACACACACACACACACATAGTGCATTTCACTATCTTTGTGGGGACCTGTCATTGACATAATGCATTCCCTAGCCCCTTATCCTAACCTAAACCATCACAACTAAATGCCTAACCTTAACCCTTACCCTCACCCTAACCATAATCTAATTCTAACCTAACCATAACCTAATTCTAACCCTAATCCTAAAACCAAGTCTTAACTGTCAAACAGACCTTTAAAGTTGTGGGGTCCAGCATTTTGGCCCCACAAAGCTGTCCGGACCCCACAAGTATACTGTATTCCTGGTTTTTGGACCCCATGAATATAGTTAAACAAGAACACACACACACACACACACACACACACACACACACACACACACACACACACACACACACACACACACACACACACACACACACACACACACACAGTGTAACCAATAGATGGCAGTCCTTCTCCAGATATGCAGAGCATTGAGAGCCATACTGAAACACATACAGTACATATGGAAGTCATGCTCTCTATAGAGGCAGCTTGTGAAGAAAATAGAAGAGGGAACTTGGGTCCCATGAGTCATCATTTTCACTTTAAATCATTAAGTTTTTTTTAATAACAATTGGAATTTTATTTGTGTAATCTCAATTCTTGTTTAATGTTTTTGCAATTCAGTTTCTTTGCAGAATGAGTGTTTTGTGAAAAAAAAGATTTTGTGAATTGTTAAAGGTTACAGGAGTTTGAAGTTATTAGACAGAAAATGTAACAGTAGTTTCTTTTGCTTGTGAAAAAACATTCGAATATTTGTTAAATGAGTACTTTATCTAAATGGGCAGCATGTGCCATTTCTTTCTTTCAATAATGTTTTTGTGGTCATAATCATTTGAAATGACTGGGAATGCTCTTTATGCAACGCCAGAGCTGACATTCAGTGAAGGACTAAGGCCATGTGAAAGAAATGAAATTGTGATGAATGCTGACGAAGCTGGTCTTGTGAGGGTTAAAAATACTTTGCATTGACAATATAGATTTATATTCTTTAAAATTATTACAATTACATTTTTCAATTCATTAAAATTGAATCAAACGACATTAGGGTCCATGTTTGTTTGGTGTTCTGGCACCGTGGAGGAAGGTGTGGCAATGCGAGACCGCCGAGCTGTAATCAATGATGGTCAAGGTCTTCTGTTGATCGGTGTGCTCTAGGCATATTGGAGCTGGGCAAGGTTGGCAGGAAGGCTGGATTTAATGTGTTTTAGTTTCTCAAAACATTTTGTGAGTATGGGCAACACATTCTCACTCCCATCACTTAAAATACGGATGCTTGGTCAGGTGCCTGTGGCGTTGTTATTGACGCTAAAAGTCTCCTTTAGCGTCAGATCTAAACGCGCTTGGTCGGGACTATTGGTGTCACTTTTGACGCAGTTAGGTTAAGGAAAAGGTCATGGGTGGGCTTACGTTTCCATGACACACGGGACAAGAACTGGACGGTTGGGTTTAGGTAAATGAGAACGGGACGGTTAGGTTTAGGTAAAGAAGAATGGGACGGTTAGGTTTAGGTAAAGAAGAATGGGACAGTTGGGTTTAGGAAAAGAAGAAAGCGATGGTTGGGTTTAGGAAACGTGACACGATCCCCGGTCTCCTGGGTGAAAGTCCTGTGTTTGACCCATCCACCACCACAACCAACCTCCCTATGCAGATTTTTGGGCTTTCAGTAGTTGCTCTGAAACGTGCGGTATACTAGCCGCACCCGAGGTGGTGCGCGCCAATGTGACGTCAAAATGACGTAGATCTCGCTGGCGCACCACTTTATTTTTTTCAGCGGCGCACGACAAAGTGGAAACAGGAACATGGACGAGTTCGAGGACAACCGGATGCCAGGACTCTCAGAGTGACTGCAAGTCTCTCTTATAAACTTACTGGGTTAAGATGAGTTCTTTTATGGTGAATGAAAGACTTGATCCCACCAAGTAGCTCATCCAATCAAATCGAAGCATTGACGTCAATGCTGCTGCCAGTTCTGCCGTTGTTTACCTTTTTCTTCTTCTTCTAGTCCGTAGAAAGAGCAAAGTCGGTAGGCTTTCCTCATTAGCGCCACCTCTGTTCAGGAGAAGACTGCAACTAGTGTCGTTATCTCCGTGCGTGTATAAATAGTTACGGCGTGCGCTACCATGACGTCACATTTGCGCAGAGGCCTCGGGGAAGACCCAGGAGTAGGTGGAGGGATTATATCTCCAACCTGGCCTGGGAACGCCTCGGGAAAGGGAAGTTTGGGGTCCCCTGCTGGAGCTGCTCCCCCCGCGACCCGATACCGGATAAGCGAACGAAGATGGATGGATGGATGAGCTTGGCTGCGGCTACTGTAAAAAGGCCCTTAGTGCTACGTCATCTTCAAACCCCGTGTAGCTGCTGCTCTGCCTGGTGCGTTCTACACACACGCTTCAGATGCTGACAGCCACTGTCCAAACGTCCATATTTTACGAGTTCGGAGTGAGAACGGGTTGGTATAGGGGTAAGTGCTACTGGTCTATGATCATCTAAACGGGGGATGTTTCTCTGTTTTGGCACTGGTATAATTGTGGCTGGTGGGTACAGTGGCCTGGGGGGACAGATTCAAAATGTCCGATTTTTCGCAGAGTTGTGCGGCAGGGGGGGAGTGTCAATGAAATGGTCCATTGTTTGTGACTCACCGTAACACTACTGAAAACCAGTCGGATGTCATGGGTTAATACCTTTCTAGAAATATAGCAAAAACTATAAGTGAAAGTGGAACTATGACCAAAACCTTAACCCCCAAATAGGCCTACTGCACTAAAACTAAAGAAAATAGATGGGTAACACGTTCGTACTAATTACACAAAAATAAAGATTTATATTATTGTGACACAAAAACCAGGCATCACTTTAAAAAAAAATATTCACAAAAGCAGGCAATTAAAAGAATATTGAAATCAGCACACTCACTCTGTGTGAATGTCACTGTTTGTGTGGAAAGGGACAGAATTTTAACACAAATGTTTTAATTTTTTTATTTTTTTAACCTTTATTTATCCAGGTAAGTCGATTGAGAACAACTTCTCATTTGCAACGACGACCTGTCACAGTCACACAGTTCCACATTCATACCTGGAAGCTGCCCAGTACTACCACAGTCTGATCTGATCACATTCATACCTGGATGCTGCCCAGTACTACCACAGTCTGATCTGATCACATTCATACCTGGATGCTGCCCAGGACAACCACAGTCTGATCTGATCACATTCATACCTGGAAGCTGTCCAGTACTACCACAGTCTGATCTGATCACATTTATACCTGGAAGCTGCCCAGTACCACCACAGTCTGATCTGATCACATTTATACCTGGAAGCTGCCCAGTACAACCACAGTCTGATCTGATCACATTCATACCTGGAAGCTGCCCAGTACAACCACAGTCTGATCTGATCACATTCATACCTGGAAGCTGCCCAGTACAACCACAGTCTGATCTGATCACATTCATACCTGGAAGCTGCCCAGTACTACCACAGTCTGATCTGATCACATTTATACCTGGAAGCTGCCCAGTACCACCACAGTCTGATCTGATCACATTTATACCTGGAAGCTGCCCAGTACAACCACAGTCTGATCTGATCACATTCATACCTGGAAGCTGCCCAGTACAACCACAGTCTGATCTGATCACATTCATACCTGGAAGCTGTCCAGTACTACCACAGTCTGATCTGATCACATTTATACCTGGAAGCTGCCCAGTACCACCACAGTCTGATCTGATCACATTTATACCTGGAAGCTGCCCAGTACAACCACAGTCTGATCTGATCACATTCATACCTGGAAGCTGCCCAGTACAACCACAGTCTGATCTGATCACATTCATACCTGGAAGCTGCCCAGTACAACCACAGTCTGATCTGATCACATTCATACCTGGAAGCTGCCCAGTACAACCACAGTCTGATCTGATCACATTTATACCTGGAAGCTGCCCAGTACCACCACAGTCTGATCTGATCACATTTATACCTGGAAGCTGCCCAGTACAACCACAGTCTGATCTGATCACATTCATACCTGGAAGCTGCCCAGTACAACCACAGTCTGATCTGATCACATTCATACCTGGAAGCTGCCCAGTACAACCACAGTCTGATCTGATCACATTCATACCTGGAAGCTGCCCAGTACAACCACAGTCTGATCTGATCACATTCATACCTGGAAGCTGCCCAGTACAACCACAGTCTGATCTGATCACATTCATACCTGGAAGCTGCCCAGTACAACCACAGTCTGATCTGATCACATTCATACCTGGAAGCTGCCCAGTACAACCACAGTCTGATCTGCTGCCACTGAGCAGCTCCACTGGAGCGGTTGGGGTTAAGGGCCTTGCTCAAGAGCACCTCAGTGGTGTTAATGAGGGAGAGACAAGCGTTGCTCTTTCACTTTCCCCACCCAGATTTTATCCTGTCGGTCTGGGGATTGAACCGACGACCTCCCAGTCACAAGCTCTCTTCTTAACCCTAGGCCACCACTGCCCAAATCCAAAGTCTGCTTTCAGGATGATTTAATATGCATTCTTTCTTTACATAGTTATAACACAAATAAGAAGTGCTTGCAGTGACACTACTGCTGGAAATAATAATAATAATTATAATGCACTTTATTTATAAAGCACTTTTTGCAACACTCAAAGACACTTTTTAAAAGGAAATACACATACTACGAAAATTCACAACCTAAAATTCACACATTAATCAAACATTAAAAGCAGCTGATAATAATGTCCGGACTTTCCAGCTGTTGCACTGCTTGGGGTTTTTATCAAAACATTATTAGGCTGTTTTGTAGCATTTTCTTTTCTTTTCCCGTTAAATAAAATTAAAAAAACACTGAAAATATAGTAGTTGTATTTTTATTACATGGTCTAGAAATGGGCACCAGGAGTGCCTTGGTAGCCAAATGGTTAAAGTGCATGCCACATAACCACAACGTCGCCATTTGGGTTCAGGTTGCGTGTCATACCCCTCTAACCCTGCCCCGTTTCCAGTCTGCTTGTTTAATGTCCAATAAAGGCAAAAATGCTAAAACGTAATCTAAAAAAAAAAAAAAAAAAAATGGGCATCACCATCCTTAAAATGGAAGTCGATACATTAATCATCTACCTGCAGTTCAATGTTGTATGAGGTCAAAAATAAGGTAAATTTCCCAAAACACTAGGGTCATACACTTATACAGTGTGCCTGAGTCTTTGTCAAGTGGTTTGGGCAAACTTGTAGTTGTGGAGTAAATGTAAGTAAGATTTGTGAATAGTCATTTTTATATTAGCTGGCTGTAGTTAAAGGTGCCGTAGATAGGATTGTGAAGATCCAGGACTTAGCCAAAAAAATTGAACATCCACAACTTGTCAGTCCCTCCCCCCTTTCCACTAAAGCCCAAAACGGTCTCCTAAGCCCCTCCCCCCACAAGGGAGAATGAATGCGTGTGCATGAGCAGTGATTGACACGCAGTTAGACACCCCCCCCTGGCCCTGATTGGTGTATCTGAACAGGGAGCGGTGGATTTTTGCAAATCTCACTACAGGCTGTAGGTGGAGCCAGAGGAGCTGGATTTTTTTTTAAATGACCTGCTTCATGTAGTTCTACTGGAACATAGGGTCAGTTTCAGCAAATATGACAGAACGTTAGTTTTATAAGTCTTACCTACTGCACCTTTAATCAGATATTAGACATTATTATTAAAGCTATAGTGCGTAGTTTCTTTCGCCCCCATGAGGAATTCTAAGTAATGACAAAAACACTGTCGGCGCGTCCACATGATACAAGCCTTCCGTGATCGCACATAGCCCCCACCCCTACTCCAAGCAGTTGCTAGTAGCCAAGGAGGACGTGGAGGATTAAAAAAACATGATGGACTCTTCAGAAGAGGTCATTATCTTCACTTGAAAGTCGCTGGATGCCACAATCTTCTGAACATAGATGTACTGAGAAATCCAGAGAGAGTTGTGTGGAGCTGATAGTCTTAATTAGCTTTGTAGCAACTCATTTGACAATGGCTTGAATGGAACAGACGTTCATTAATATAAAGTTACGCACTACAGCTTCAGTACTCGCCTAATTTAATAGTCATTTACTGTTTAATAATTTTCCTTTTGTCATAATGATTTCATAAGGACGTTGGCTTTAGAGCTTAATCAGTTTTCCCCAAGTAAATAAAAATCCAATAATGCAGCTTTATTGGGTTTGCGGTATCTCTGCATGCAGGTAGGTTGGGTTTTATTTCTCAAGGATTTGGGATATCTGTCTGAGATTTCTGTCCCCAGAAATAGAATTTGTGGATTATTCATAGTGAGCACCACACATGGAATTCCATCCGCCTCCATTGTGTTGGAGTGAAGGCAGAAATCTCAAAGACAGATATCTCTAAACTAAAACTATCTGCAATCTGTACAGAGAGATGACGACTGCAGAGACACACACAAACACACACACACACACACACACACACACACACACACACACACACACACACACACACACACACACACACACTCTTCCAGTCGTGGTGGAAAAAGAGGCGGGGGTGTAGTGGCTTGGTTTGGCATAGTTGGAAATGTTAGCACCTCACTGAGCTCCTTTTCCACAGCGAGTGCACAGATATATCCAGCTCCATCTCTCCTCTGTCTATACACCATAATAAATCACCCATTCTTCTCTCACTTCACCTACAGAAAAATGACACTGATGACGGCATTGTTGAGTGTGCCCCATGTGGAATAGATGTTGTGATATATTATGTTTTTACCACATGTATTCTAAGCCAAATGGCTGCCTCGTGAGCATCATCGGTGCATATTTTGTGTATACCTGGACGATTAAAAGGTATACCCTACTAACCCTAACCCATATTTTCTAAATCTGCGGGAGCAAAAATCTGCTCATCAGCACAGCAAAACTGATTACATGTTTTCAGGTCACGTTTTAGGCTGATGAACCTCTGGCATTCATTATTTATACTAGAGGTTACCTTGCAGAGGAAGACTTCCAAGACGGCACTATTGGGAGTACACACTGAAGGTTGTTTACTGAATAATCTTTTGGTTATGGCAAGTAGATGTATGTATGCACATTTGATTTAAAACAATGCCACCTGCATTACATTTTCAATGAATGTAAAATTATTGCAAAATGTGCATACTGAGCGCATCTGCACATCACATTTCAGTAGTTTTCCCCACAATATCTGCCTGTAGCAACTGAAGCATGCTAAACATTCTTATTGTTGGTTAAGGTTAGGAAAGAAAACATAGTCTGAGTTAAATATTGACAAGGTACATGAGGACAGGACATGTTTACACCATCTTTCCCTATAAACTTAACCGTACACTTAAAGGAGAAATCCGGCGCAAAATGATGTGTACCGAGTCGACCGTTCTCTGAGATTTGTTTTCATGCTAATCGAATGTGACCAATTTTAGCGCAATTAGCGGTTTGCGCTAACACTAGACTAGACTAGCGTTATAAGCTAATTAGCTAATTAGCTTATAATGCTAGTCGTTGGGGCACTGGTAAAGTAAAAATAAATCGCTATTTCTACACCACTAACAAGGCTCAAAACAGCGGTAAAAAGTAGCTTCCACGGTAACATAATGAGGGTCCCTATGTAAACCAAAGCATTGAGAACTTTGCAAGTGTACAGACAGTTTATTAAAAAGATAGTTTAGAAAGACTACCGTTCACGTATACATGCGGGCGCCACCTTGGGAAAGCAGTCACGATCAGTCGAATGACGAACGCCGTGCTTGAGCTATGTTACTAGTTACTGGTTGCCCGGCGTTCGTCGTTCGACTGGTCATGACTGCATTCTCAAGATGGCGCCTGCCTGTATACGCGAGCCACAACATTTTATGCCTACGCAATGAATCAGAATCAGGTTTATTGCCAAGTAAGTACTTAACAAGAAAGCAAATGTTCACATTTTGTTCTGATTCTGAATTGTCATTTTAAAAGTCAACATTCGTGTCACTGTGATTCATAAAGCCTTAAACACGACCTTAAATGTTCCCCCTGCTTCCCCTCATCTGACTTCACCACAGCATCTGACCTTCTTCATCCTTCAACCCTAATTAGCGCACACAAGCACAAGTACCCACCCTGTTGCACACATTGGCAGATGTCTTGGTAACAAGTGTAAGTGTCATTCGCAGGGCATCAGAGGCCTGTGGTGAGGGACTTTATGGAAACACTCCCACATCCACTGTGGAACATACCAACATAATCTGATTGCCATCATGTCTATTACTTCCCTTACCTATCACCCACACACGCACGCACAGACACACACACATACACACACACACGCACGCACACACACACACACACACACACACACGCACGCACGCACGCACGCACACTCACACACACACACACACACACACACACTGTATCCATTGGCCTAATATTGTAGCCTTAAAATAGTCCTCATGTCTTGACAGCAGCTAAATCCGGCATCGCTGTCTTGTATTACTGACACACTGAGAGATGAGAGCTGCCCTCATGCCTAATATAACAGCTTTCCATGTATTTATAGGCCTGCAGGGAGTCAGAATAGCATCTGTGTGTATTGAAAATGAACCTGGCTGACTGGTTGGGAAGATTTAGACCGTGTTCCACAGACTGTTACTGTTCATAGCATTCCATTACATCATGACAGAGCCATTCTGGTGGGCAAACAACAGGTGCTCAGATTCGTAGTACAGGTGTAGGGCAGGGCAAGTGTTTGCAGCATTGTGACAGCAAGTCGTGTATCTCTGCTGCTGGTGGAAAAACTTTGATCATTTCATTTTTTTAAACGGCACATTGTCCGTTTACTATTTACATGCTGCCATTAGGACATCTCGCAAGATCACACATCAGTTTCCATTTTAACGCAGACGATTCCCAGGTTTACCTCAGCTGTGACCCTCACCCTCATACTTTCAATGAATTTTTCTCTCTTATGAATTGTCTCGAGGACATTCATAAATGGATAAACAAGCATAAACAGGGCTTTGTATTCACTGTTATTCATGTTTGTATTATTATTTTGACTTATTCTACTTCCGTTGTTGTTTGGACGCCTACTGAACATATGCATACTTTTAGCTACAAAAACCATTCAAATATCAACGTGTTTTAGCCCTTTAAGGACGTAATGGGAAATGTTCAACTTTTTCAACCATTTTTACTTTTTAAATATTTATTTTTACAATGAAACCTAATGGAGAGGAGGCCCTGACACACCAACCTGATAATCGGCCGTCTGACAGTCTGGCGAGGTCGGTGACTCTAGTCTGTTTGGTGTGTTCCGTGCCGTCGTCCGTCAGAGGAGCTGTCGGCCTTCATTTTGGCTGACCTCACTTGCAGGGTCAAAGGGCGGGCAGTCTGACTCAATGACCAATCTGATTGGTGGAGTGCTAACCCGGAAATGGCGAGTGGGATGAGTGATGAACGCCTCTCAAAATCTGACAAAAATCTTTTAAACTGACCTTTGTCGATCTGAAATGAAGACAGATTCAGCAACTGTACGGCCTATTTCTCTCTTAAAATGTTTTCAGAAACACGTTTCGGTGAATTATCTTTGTAAAATAAGAGATCGTATTTCGAACAAGCCGTCATTACTATCGGCTAGAGAAGCCAGACCCATGTGACGCATTTGTCATTTCCGGTTTTAACTTTTGGGCGCCAATACAGATTACTGCCGCCTGCTGTTATGGAGACGTATACAGCTAGGGCTATATGACTACACAGCACTTTATAATGGTTGGATTCCTGTTAAGAGTTGCTAAAGTTACTTTACTTACACTCCAAGAAATAAATCCGTAAAATAACAGAAAAAGTTTCTGGCAGCTCATTAGTCCAGACTCCATACATTCCATACTCAGTCTGCTACTTCAACTGATGAGAAAGAAGCCTGACCTGTGCTTCAGAAATGTAACATGGCCACCTCTTGAGTTTGGTGGGTTTTTTTCAGTTTTTATTTTTAATAGTTCATTTGACTTTGATCACCAGGTCTTACTAAGTCTGAGTCATTAAGGAAATGTAAACATCCCTTCAGCAGTTTGTTAGGGTGACTTTAAGGTGTCGCCCATACATAATACTCCTCTGAACTGACTTATGGTTGTGCGTTAAGGGTATTTTTGTGTCTAAATGATGGGAACAACAATCTTTGAAAGCTACAATGTAAGTTAAAGGGTAATTGTGCACCTTCAATTTCTGTCCACTAAAAGGGCATGATTTACTGTTATTCTCAGTGTCAGACAACATTATGGAAAGGATCCATACAGAGGTCACCCTTTTTGTTAAAGAGTAAGATCCTTTTTGACATGAAGCAGCCCCGCTAGCCAAACCCCCCAGGCTCCAGCAATTTTATCATCATAAAACACAATTCATTCAAAGTGGACAGAAACAATAAAACTATGAAAAGTCGTCTTGCTTCCTCTTTCCACTGTTCCAACAATCACAGCTCTGGCTTGGTTGACATAAACCCTTAATTCACACACTGACTTGTGAAATCATGCTGGCCTTATACACGCTAAAAGTACTGATTATTTAAATAGAGTCTGGTGAGTTTGACGATGGTAATTTGGAGAGGTTTCTTGTAAAAAAAAAAAAAAAAAAGGTCTATCTCTGTAGGGATATCTTCCATAATGTTGTCAGGCACTTACAATAATAATCTGAGCCTGTCAGTGGCAAAAAACTTTTAGTGGATGGTACTAATGTTACAAATTTGCCCTATATGATTACATTGCCGCCCGGTTCGCGGCTGCCGGTCAATCCAATCAATCCAATCCAACTTTATTTATAAAGCACCTTAAAAACAACACTGTTGACCAAAGTGCTGAACACAGTCTATAAATAAACAATAACATACAACACAAAAGAGGCACAACACAAAATAATAAAACAATAAAATAAATGCAATAATACAAAACTCAAAGTCACACCGTTCTCGCTCAATACTGGACCAATTCCAAAGATCTTTGCTCACATTAGTCACTTAGACACCAGTGCACGGAAAAAATAGGGTCCAGGTTGAAAAAAAAATGAAATACACTTTATAAGGTAACTTTAAAAAAGTAACACCCTATTTTCCTATGTTTTTTGTGTCTAAGTGACTGATGGGAACAACAATCTTTGACATTGGTCCAGTATTAAGGGAGATCTCTGCAGTCGGCAGCGGAGAAACAAGCTACAATGTAAGTTAATAGGACAATTGTGCAGCTTGTATTTACCTTCACTAAAGTGCTTGTTGCTTTGTTTTAACAGACTCCGATTAATATTCTGACAACATTACGGAAAGGATCCCTACAGAGATAGACCTTTAAAACATCTTTGAGACCTTTCTGTTTAACTTACATTGTAGCTTGTTTCACCGCTGCCGACTGCAGTGATCTCTCTTAATACTGGACCAATGTCAAAGATTGTTGTTCCCATCAGTCACAAAAAAATGGTAGTTACCCTTTAAGTGGTTAAGACACAGCAATGGCGCTTGTGCACATACGCCATATGCCCTAGTCTACACTGTACCTAATGTGCACCTCCTGATACATGTACTGTTAACTACCCACGGGGACTAAGGCAGATCCCACTTGGGGACTTCAAGAACTGTGACTGGGCTGTTGTGTTTTCTCCAACAAGTTTGCGATGACAGCGGAGATGGTTGAGAATAAGGAGAATAAGCAAATTGAAGAAAGACTCAGTAATCTTCTTTCAGTAACACATCTAACACGGACATCTCCTCTGCTCACCACCATCACCCCTCTCTGTCACAGTGAATGAAACTCAAAGCATTACTGTGAGGTCTATGTTTTAAAGCACGACACAGCCTGATAACGTGTGACACATCATTCCTGTTATTAGTGTGTGGGGGTGATGTGGGGGGTCAGTTCTAACATCATCGTTAGCAAAATGAACATTTAAATACATTTGTGGCTGCTTCATGCTGACTCAATCTGTGCAACATTGTAAACACTTCAAAATACATGTTAGTTTGACACATATACACTTAAGTAACTAAGTGGTTTCTGACAGCAAGTTACAGATGTCAATACACTGTTTTGTCAAACTCTGTGAAATAATTGTTTTGATGAAGAACAGGGCTGTCAGATGGTAGCTTGTTTTCCACTGCTTAGGCATGCAGGTTTTGTGATCCACACACCAAGCTGTGCAAACCTCCGAGCCCGTTTTTGTTTCAAAGACACGGTTGTTCAGTGAGACTCTACAGAAGAGTATTTCGGAGCAGGAAGACGTTCACAGTCAGGACAGCGGGCAGCCAGCCTCTTGGTGCTTGGCTAACAGTGAGATCCTAGAGAAGGTCTTGAAGCAGCTTGCACACTGGTACTTTTTCACTTCCGAGTGGGTTTGGAGGTGAGCTCGCAGGTTGGATCGGTCAGCAAAAGCCCTGCTGCAGTGGAGGCACGAGAACGGTTTCTCTCCTGCACGAGGAACACAGAGATTTATGTCAGTAATGGCGCGGTAGTAGTTTCCTGTTCATAGTAATCCATGAACCCTCTAACCCAGGGGTCTTCAACGTTTTTTAGGCCAAGGACCTAGCCTAGAAATCTAGACACACCCTAGGGTCACTCTCTCTGTTGGCTTGCGAGCTGGAAAAAACTAACTCTAGTCAGGCCAATCACATTGTGTATAGAATCGGTGGGCGGGCTTATGGCTGCTGCTGCTGCTGGCGAACAGCGGTCTTTGGAATCGGCTTTGGCCGCGACTCTGGAAGACTTGGAGTTAAGAAACAAAGAACAGCACTGAAGTCATTCTTAAAAAAGGAAGATGTGTTCAGAGTTTAAAGTTTAATCTATCAACTAGCAATGCTCTGGTTGGTTGTAGCGCTATCCTATTGTGTGCAGAGGGAATTTGAAAGACAACCATTTATCCCGCCCCTCTGATTGAGCCCTGCCAATGGTGAGTTCCCAGACCCAACATCTGGATGTGGGACTGGCTTGTCAGGCTACCAAGAACACCTAACCTGAAAGAGAGACAGAGCAGGGACCCCTACATATTAGGGCTGTCAAAATTGCTCAAAAATGACGTTCGAATATTCCCTCTAAAAAAACACATAATATTCGAACTATTCGAATCTGGTTGCGCATGCGCATTTTGTCAATGACGCGCATTACGTCAATAACAGGACAAATTAATACAAAGAGACATAAGTACTTGTATAGGTAGTCTATTTAAGTTTAAACATATTTGACAACGTATTACCTACACAAAAACAAGTAAATCAAATGATGGCCAAGACCGCAGACCTCACGCTCGCTCACTCGAGCACTTTCTGTCTCTCGCCCTCACGCTCTCTGCACAATGTGAGGCTGTGCGCATAACGGTTTAAAATGAACAACAATAAAGACATTTTGAGTGCTATCAAGAGTTTTGTGCAAGCAATTTAAGGTCGCGACTATTGTCCCAAATATAGCAGGCTTCATTCAGTGACTGAAACAAATATTAACATTAATTGAAGTTTCACAGTAGCCGATATAGAACCGACATTGAACGCTCCGAGCGAGCTGTGCTGTGGTAAACATGGAGCTTTTCCTTGACATGAAACGGTAAATAATCAAACCAGTGGAAGCAGTGCATTTAACCTTTATTCATGCGTATCTATTCAGTCGTAGCATAGGGATACGGTACCTCGGTTCCATTGCTTGACAGAACTCCCTGAAGCCTGCCCCATCCACGACACTGATTGGTCTCATGTCCTTACAAATGAACGAAATTAATTTCTCCGTTATGGCCTCTTGTCGTGTTGCAGACAAAGAGCTTGTGGCAGGCGGTGCAAAATACGTGTCAAGACGTGACTGTTTAGCTGGAGTTCCACACATTATGCCATGCTCATTTGGGTGCACATTTTCGAGATGTGACCTCATGTTGCTAGTGGTCGAATGGTATGCTAACTGTATTTTACATAGCTTGCATACAACTTTATCTCGCGGCTCAACTATTTTACCTCCTACCGACCAAAATCCAAAGTACTTCCAGACATGGCTTTTTAGATTTTGGGGGGTTAAAATTGCTTTCTCTGATGCAGTCGAGTTGGGCTCTGCACTTTGTGCCATCTTCCATGCAAGACAAGTCAACTTTCAGCAGTGAGGCTGTGCCAGACAGTAGGACTCCTGTGACCTGTCCCTGAACCCTCAGGCGTGCTAGCGCGTCCACTCGCAAAGCAGACAGCCAGACAGCCTCTGCTACCACGAGCGGTTTTTTCCACTTTTTTTTTTTTTAATTCCAATATTAATTTTCACCTTCGAAATTCGTTTTTTAAAAACTATTCGAATATATATTCGAATTTAGAATATTCATTGACAGCCCTACTACATATATTATATAAAATTGAGTTGAACATTAAACTGGGCCTACAAACGTGTATGGCAGCCTAAAGCCTTTATACATACCTTTTTCTAATGGTGCCCTACAATACGAAGCTATTAAAATAATAATTATTGACATATTCATATATATTTATACATTATGTTTTAATGTTAATCATACATTTAGCACAGTGAATCCTTGAAGCTTAACTGTATCTGTGGATGGCTACCTTAACTACAGGCTAGTAAGCCTGCCATCAATACTGTGTAAATAAAAATAAATCACACAATAGGCCGATTTATCTTTGCTATTAATATGTTGGACTTATCTTTAAGTAGCCTATATTTTCAGACATGTTTTAAGTTCTGAAAAAAAAAAAAAAAAAAAAAAAAAAATTCATCACTTGGTGGCCCCAATGCAGTAACTCTGGAGACCCCCCTGTTGAAGATCTCTGCTCTAACCAATTACAACTAGAACAGTGCCCTATGCAGAGAGACACAGTGACGTCGGGGATCTATATGAATGGGTCAACGCAGAGCAGCCGACCCTAGTTTACCACCCTCCTCCTGACCGAGTTGGACGCAGATTGGAGGCTGCCCAACTTTGGTGAACTGGTTTTGCTACCAGGAACGGAAATTATTTCAATGATGACGCCGTTTGAACATCATTCAACCAACTGGGCGAAAGCGAAAGAGAGACAAAAGGACAGCGAGAGTGAGAGAGAAAGAGAGCACATACAGACTGAAACTGAATCTCCTCAGAAATGCACATGCTTCTTCAAGCGTCATGCCTGCAGTTTGTAATGCAGGCTTGCTGCTATAACTTTGTAGTCTCCCGATGACATCATCAGGGTTATTTCCTCAGACTTCCCTGAGCTCCTCCAGAAGGACATACCATGACTGGTAAACGGACCTTCGTGTGTAAAATTGGAGGAGTGCCCCTTTAATAAAGAGTTTTTTTTTTTTTTTTTTACAATACGCTGAAGAACCTTTAAGGTGTGGATGTGTGTTTCACTGACCTGTGTGTGTTCGTATATGTCCCTGAAGCAGCCAGGGTCTGGAGAATGCCTTGCCACAGAGTTTACACACACAGGGCAGTGTGTGTGTCCTGATGTGCATCTTGAGTGCTCCCAGGCTGACGTACTCCTTCTCACAGTACTTACAGCTGAAGTGCTTCTTACTGCTCCACTCACACTGGAGCTGCTTGTGTTTGGCCAGGCCCGAGGAACTTAAGTACTCTTTATGACAGTCCAAACACGCAAAGCTCCCCTGGCTGCTGCCGCCGTGAGGGATGGTTGGAAAGAGGGCCAGGAGAGGGAGGGATGAAGGGATGAGGCTCTCTCTCCTCCTGTGGTCTCCTGTGACACACTGGATTCCCAGGCTCCCTTTGGTACAGGATTCAGCTGGTTTGTAGGCATCTGCAGGGCTTCTACTGTAGCCCTCGGAAGAGTGGCCCAAAAAGGAGAAAGGGCGAGTGTTTGGAGAAGATGGCAGATGCAGTCGGTCTGCTCTGAGAGAAAGAGGACAGGAGGAGGAGAGAGACTGGAATAGCCATGGGCTTGTGGTTGGACAATGATGACGAGGGGGGATGTCATTGTGTAGCAGAGAGTCTTCGTGGGGGCTGCAGGGGACCTCTGTGGAACACGAACACACGAACACACACACACACACACACACACACACACACACACACACACACACCTTATTATCAACAATATTAATTAAGCTTTATAATGCCTTGGTGATTTGTACATTTAAAGGAGCAATGTGTAATATATTTACTGTATTAAATCATAAAATTACCATTATATGTCATCAGATAATAATGAAACATGCTAAGTTGAAATACTTTCTTCTCTGACAACAATGCTAAAGCCAGTATGTTCTCCTTTGAAATTTCCATTACGTTACAGAACGTTTTGGCCTGTGTGTTGTCATCCATTAGCCTGGTCCTACCAGACTCTGGTCCATTAGCCTGGTCCTACCAGACTCTGGTCCATTAGCCTGGTCCTACCAGACTCTGGTCCATTAGCCTGGTCCTACCAGACTCTAGTCCATTAGCCTGGTCCTACCAGACTCTGGTCCATTAGCCTGGTCCTACCAGACTCTGGTCCATTTCATTAGTCCAGAGAGTCTGGCCTCTCTCCATTGACAAGTGTTAACTTCCTTGAAGGCGGGTACTTTGATCTGGCCAGAGCCACTCTGGATCTGCCATAACCAATCGCTAACGTTTGGTCATGACGTCGGCTTAGCATCGTTAGCATTCGCCTTAGCTAACTCCTTCACCACTAACGGAGCGAGCTGGAAAATCAAACTGTTCCCGAACCCCGTGGGGGAGGAGGGCCACAACATCATGGCCACCAAGACAACTCAGCAAAGATTGTTCTTGCTCGGGCTTTAACTTCTGGATATTCGGCAGCGTTGACACAATGGACAGAATGGCTTCGCTCGCATCTTTCTCCACCGCCATTACGGAACTACAACTCAAACTAGAGCACAACCTCAACGTCATCATTTTCAGCCTCTGTTCACTGATTGGACTGGTAAAGATTTGACCGGAGAAAACCCAAGAATATACCGCGAGCCCAGACAGAGTACTGAAGGGAAATGAAAATTGAGTGGAAGCACGTAGGAGGGTGGAGCCAGGCTAGTCGTCTACTGCCACGTTTTGACACCCTGGCTGGGTTGCCAGACATGAAACACAAACACAGCATGCTGCAGCCATTTTTTGATTGCAGTTGCATGATCAGAGATGTGGTAAAACACGGGTAAATATTGGAGATGCATTTTAAGATGGAGACAGCTTAGGCCGGCTTCACACTGGCTGCGTGGCGTGTCCATTTTTATTTGGGCTCCCATGTTAACAGGTTAGAGCCTGCACACTGCCTGCGTGACACGCACATCTCAGGCGCGAAAACGCATGTATGCTAGAAATAGAACCGACGCCTATTTTTCACGCAACACGCAAGCGTGTTGGAGGTGTTTCCAGGCAAAGTAGAATAGGAAAAGATGTTTATATGTCATTTTGACACAAATACATATTAATAAATGACATGTTGATGTTTGAAAGTCTCTAGGTTTTGACACAAATGCAGATATAAATGTAATTTAAAAAAATATATATATATAAATTAAAGCTGCAAGCAGCATTGGACGGGCCCTCGCGCCTCTGCGCGCATCGGGGTTACTAGCGGACACGGCACTCAGACACTGCAAATCGTCACCAATGAAAGGGGAACTCACTGCTGAGTTCAATGATACCTCACACAAGACTCTACATCATACAGTTCGTTAGCTGTGAAAGGGGGCGTGGCCAGAGCATCTGGTTCGGGGCAAACCTTTACCAATTAAAAAGGAAGTCTCTGCTGAGTTCATTGATACCTCACATAAGACTCTACCTAAAACGGGTCACCAGTTATGAAAGGGGGCGTGGTTTAAGCATAGGGGGCGGGCCAAACCATCACCAATGAATAAGGAACTCTCTGTTGAGTTCAATGATACCTCACACAGTTCATTAGCTGTGAAAGGGGGCATGGCTTAAGCATATAGGGCGGGGCAAATTGTCACCAATGAAAAGGGAACTCTCTGCTGAGTTCATTGATACCTCACACAAGACTCTACCTTAAATTGGTCACCAGTTATGAAAGGGGGCGTGGCTTAAACATAGGGGGGCGGGCAAAAACCATGACCAATGACAAACGAACTCTCTGCTGAGTTCAATGATACCGCACACAAGACTCTACATCAAACGGGTCATTAGTTATGAAAAGGGGCGTGACTAACGCATAGGGGGCGGGTCAAACCATCACCAATCAAAAAGCAACTCTCTGCTGAGTTCAATGACACCTCACACGAGACTCTACCTTAAACGGTTCAAATGTTATGAAAGGGGACGTGGTCTGAGTAAGTGGGTGTGGTTAAAGTATAGGGGGTGGCTCAGTTTCACATGTAGACCACACATTCTAAGTTTCATGTAAATCAGATGATGTCTGTCATATAAGGCGGATTTCCTGTTGCCAGCGGGGGGCGCTATGACCAAAAGTCAATATTGGCCTGTAGATGTCCTCAGACCTGGACTCTTGTGGGAAATGTTAAGCAGATATGACAATGTACACTGTAGTTACAGCCACTTTCTCGTTCATCGCTAAACACTCAAAATGGCCGCCATGCCACGGCCACACCGTTTGACGAAAAGTTTTTCTTTTAATAACTTTTCATCTTTAAGAGAGAAGACACACCAGCCTGATAATCGGGCGTCGGGCCGTCTGGCGAGGTCGGTGACTCGAGTCTGTTCAGTGTGCCCCGTGCCGTCGGCCGTCCGAGGAGCCGTCGGCATTCATTTGGGCCGACCCGACATGTTCAGTCGGGGACAGGGCAGTCGGGACTCACCCGGAAATGGGGAGCGGATGAGCCTCTCAAAATCTGACGAAAATCTTTTAAACTGACCTTTGTCAATCTGAAATGAAGACAGATTCAGCAACTGCATGGCGCTCAAGTCAGCGTCGCCTCAGTGTGTTTTGAGGCATTTTTTGGACCTCGGGACCCGACTGATCAGTCCGACTGGCTTTTCTGCCGACGGTCGGTCCGTCTGGCTGGTGTGTCAGGGCCTTAAGGTGTTGAGATGGTACAGACCAAATGTGAAGTCCATCGGATGAAATCTCTAGGAGGAGTTCGTTAAAGTATAGCACCTTGACTTTTAGGCCTACTTCCTGTTGCCACTAGGGGGCGCTATGACTATGAGTCAATTTTGTCAGGTAAATGTCCTCAGAGTTAGAGTCTTATGAATCATAAAAAGTTTCGAGCCAATTGGACAATGTACACTCGAGTTACACCCACTTCCTCTTTCGATGACGAAATGCACAAAATGGCCGCCCCGCCACGGCTATGCCCTATGACTAAAAGTTTTTCTTTTCATCTTTAACACCTTAAGATGGCACAGACCAAATTTGAAGTTGATCGGATGAAATCTGTAGGAGGAGTTCGTTAAAGGTCCCATGGCATGAACATTTCACTTTATGAGGTTTTTTAACATTAATATGAGTTCCCCCAGCCTGCCTATGGGCCCCCAGTGGCTAGAAATGGTGATAGGTGTAAACCGAGCCCTGGGTATCCTGCTCTGCCTTTGAGAAAATGAAAGCTCAGATGGGCCGATCTGGAATCTTCCCTTTATGACGTCATAAGGGGACAGGTTACCTCCCCTTTCTCTGCTTTGCCCGCCTAGAGAATTTGGCCCACCCATGAGAAAGAGAGAGACATCATGGCTTACAAACGAGCAAAGTGGCAGTTGGTCAAGGCCACACCCCTCTCTCCTCCTCCCCCTCTCTCCCCCTCAATAGCATTTAAAGCTACAGACACAGAAATGGCACATCCTAAGGAAAGCTCATTGTGGGACTGGCTCTAGTGGCTGTAATTCTGCACCAAGGCTGAATTTAGGGAAAGAGACTTCAGATACAGTATTAGGGGACCACTAAGGTCTATATAAAAGAGACTTCAGATACAGTATTAGGGGACCACTAAGGTCTATATAAAAGAGACTTCAGATACAGTATTAGGGGACCACTAAGGTCTATATAAAAGATACTTCAGATACAGTATTAGGGGACCACTAAGGTCTATATAAAGAGACTTCAGATACAGTATTAGAGGACCACTAAGGTCTATATAAAGAGACTTCAGATACAGTATTAGGGGACCACTAAGGTCTATATAAAGAGACTTCAGATACAGTATTAGGGGACCACTAAGGTCTATATAAAAGATACTTCAGATACAGTATTAGGGGACCACTAAGGTCTATATAAAAGAGACTTCAGATACAGTATTAGGAGACCACTAAGGCCTATATAAAAGAGACTTCAGATACAGTATTAGGAGACCACTAAGGCCTATATAAAAGAGACTTCAGATACAGTATTAGGGGACCACTAAGGCCTATATAAAAGAGACTTCAGATACAGTATTAGGAGACCACTAAGGCCTATATAAAAGCATCCAAAAAGCAGCATGTCATAGGACGTTTAAAGTACGAAATGGCGGACCTTCTGTTGGGTTTAGGGTATGGCTCCAATTACGTGTTTTGCCATGATACATATGTGTACCAAGTTCCGGGAGTCAACGTTAAATGTACTGCAGGGGATAATTTTTTTTAATTTTGTAGGGGGCGCTAGCGAGCCATTTTTGTGCGCCTATTCCCGAAACACTTAAAATACGTAAATTTTGAATACGTAGTTTTTGAGTATGTTAAGCCCCTCAAAAAGGCAATTCGTTTGCCGGGAAAAGAATAATAATAATTCCTTCAGTTTCCTCAATTGGGCCTTCGCCGCTGTCGGTGCTCGGGCCCTAATAATTATTAATTTTCTAATATTGCACCTGTCAATACAGAACGAAATATTCTGTAGCCTATTTTGCCGTCAATACTGCCGACGTTGTCTTTGCTGTAATCAAATCAGTATATATTTATGTTTAACATGAAGAATACTACTGCTTGAGTGCAGTAAATCAGTGGGAAACATCCATGTGTACAGACAAGGCTAGCAGCAGCAGCGCTGTGTCAGACACATTTCTGGTGTGTAAAGACATAGAAAACGCCACGCAGCCGCCAATCGAATTATTCGAGTTACTCGAGGAATCGTTTCAGCCCTAAATCCTAGGTAATACCTTTGTCCGGACGCCCAAAGACTATGAAGGTTCGATACTCCGAATTGCTGTTCGGTGCATATGCACAACAAAAGAGAGCTTTCCTCTCAGCGACTTGTAGTTGCATAGAGGCAACCCTCTCCTTTACGTGAGACCCTCTTCTTCATGGGTCAAGGCCCAGCCACCACATGCTCACTGGTGAGTTCCATTCCGGGTCTGGCTCCCAGAGGGGGCCCTGGTTTCTCTATCCCAGGATGGGATGGGCTCTGTGAATCGCTCTTTGTCTTGGCCGCTGCCCTGGGACTAATTTGCTATGTAAATCGACAGTTTAAGATTAAAAAGATAAATGTGTTTTGAACAACGCAACAGCGATATTGACGTACAATGCGTGCTCAGCCCATATGTACCCCGCTGCATATTAAATCAAGCGCTTCCTAAACTGACAGCATGACTCAGGAAGGACTCAGCCAGCCAGTGCCATTACTCACAGCCATTCACTGTTAAATTGCCTGAAAGACACTAGGCTGCTACAGTATAACAACTACACACGTCAGACTGCTCGGTTATAACTTTGCTAGACATTTCTCTGTTCCCAGATGAGATGAATGAGATAGCGCTGCAGTGTTTCAGTGTTTACACTGTGTGAATTAGCCTGGTGGCCAGCGGACGTTTAGATGGCAGCTTAATCCTGACAGAACAACACGGTGAATTTTAGTCTGCATGCCCATTTTTTCAGTGTTGTATGGTGTTTTCTGAAAACTAAACCATGTAACCCTATTCTGATTTAACCTCTAAAGACAATTATGAACCTGAAAATGAGCATAATATGAGCACTTTAAGATGGATTTTGATCAAATGAGTTTCGAAAAAAGTATCGTTCAGAAACCGGGTATCAAATTCAGGGTATCGAAAAAATGTTGAACGACATGACATGATGATATTGTAGATTTCAATCTGCCCACTCCAGCTCTTTTTCAAACTTTACCACTGACTGTTGCTTATTTAGTCATGAATTGTTAATGTCAAAAAGAAAACTAAAATCTTTTTAGGGTCTTAATTCTAATCCTAATTTTCACAAAAAAAAACAAAAAAAAACAAAAATCAAAAACCCAAACTATTTTAAATACAGATAGGAGTTTAAGACCACACACTTGCTGTGATAGTCTTTAGAAACGTGCAGGAAATTGCCATCTGTGGTCCTTTCAAGCCAAACATTTAACAAGTTTGTTAAATTTAAATCACTGTATATTTTCCTTTAATTTAAATATGATTTCAGTCTTATTACCAGGTCTTCTTTCTATTTCCTATTCTGATTGCAATAATGGAAGTTCATCAATACAGTGGGGTGGGGATGGGGAAGGCTCAAGCTCACTTTAAGGGCTGTTTTGGAACAAATACAAAGGTGGAAGGAGGGATTTGTCAGAAGGAGCCTGGAAGGCTGCTGCATAGCCCCTTGAGGCTGCTTAATGGGGCCCTTCTGGTCTCTCAAGGAGCTGGGGATTTTGCACCTGCTAAACACAAAACTACATTTTGTTTGTGGCCAGACAAAACTGTCATGTGTCCCTTTATTCAGCATTATTTTCCTTCCATAATCTTGTAAAGAGCTGAAGCAGAAAGGTTGTGCTGGGTTTAAAACATTTAGTAGGATACATGACCACTCCAATGTCTTTAAATACTGTAAAACCTGAACTTCTAACCAATCAGTTTGGTCAGAAAGAGGATGCGTTTAATCTTCGGTTGTGAGCCATTGAACGTCTAGAACAACGAAAAAGTGCTACTCTAAAAAAAAACGTTATTTTTTTGGGCATTACAAACGTAGGCAACTTGAAACATTTAAGTAAATGTCCAGCATTCACACTTCCAAGCAGTAAAATACTTGGCTTGGCGTGTTCAATTATTGACGTATTAATTTGTAAAGACTATCTTTATGTAGGCTAGCAGGTGTAGCCTACTGTTGTAGAATATACTGAGTATAAGTGTAACATATGAGTAACCTCAGCTGAGGTTATTACCTGAACATAACTTTATTCATTATTTCTATTTTGTAATAGTCAAGAGTAGGCCTACTTTATTACTTTCCCTCCTCTGACCGTTTTTCAAAAAGAGTGATGTGTTCAGTGAATGAGTCTTACCCTCAGTGTTTGAGCTCAGTCTTCCATAGTTTGCTCTCTTAGCGATGTGATGTTTCTTTACCAAGAAAGACCGCGGCATGTCGTCGCCCTCTTCACGGGAGTTGGTGTGAAGTGACGGTGGTCTACAGCCGGTTAACGGAACCAGCTGTCGGTGGTGTGACTGAGAACCCGTTTGTGATTCACAGCGGCGGGACGGCGGCTGTGTGTCTGTCCGTCTGCGGCCTCGCGCATTCTCTCGTTGGTCAGGTGCGAGCCAAGGGTCGCGCGGGGGAATTTCCATACTCACAAGTGTTGAACCAATTACAATGAAAGGACAAGTGCAGGGGGCGGGCTATGTGTGTCAATCAGCATGCCCCAACAAAACAGGTGTATGAATGGTGATAGCAGCTCACTATAGAGGCACGGAAACACTCCACACTGGTGGGGCTGCCCCCCCTCCCCTTTTCATTATATGAAAACAGCTGATGGTAAATCTTACCATTGTTTAAAAAGTCTCAGCATGAAACACAGCAGCATCAGATAGCGAAAATTATAACATCATTGCATAACAAATAGACAGAAGATTACCAAAGATGATCTTGCATTTCTGCATTTAATTTAAATGCAACCAGGGGCGTAACACAAAATTCTGGGCCCTGTAGAAAGGCATTCTCTATAGGCCCCTGCCCAAATCCACAGCTATTCATTCCAGCATCTTTTTGGGCCCTCTTCACATGAGGGCCCTGGGTACTCTGTCCCCTTTACACCCCCAGTCTGACACCCATATAAAGGGTAAGTGCCATTGACAGGCTCAAATTAATATTCTAAGTGTCTGACAAACAATATAGAAAGGATTTCTAAGGAGGTCGACCTTTCTGTTAAAGAGTAAGATCCTTTTTTTAAACATACACTTCATTCAAAGTTGACAGAAACAAAATAAAACTATGAAAAGCCATTGTGGGTTGTCTTTCCACTTTTCCAACCATCACAACTCTAGTTTTGGTTGAAATAAACACATAGTTTACCGATTAACGTGAAAATATGTTGGCTCTAAATATGCTAAAAGTATTGCTTTTTTAAATGGAGTCTGGTGGGTTTAGCGGTAGCGACCTCAGCGCCGTTTCTGGTTAAACACTTAGAATAATAATCTGAGCCTTTCAGTGGCAAAATAAAGCACTTTTAGTGGACCAAATTTACGATGCACATTTGCCCCATAGGAATTACTTGAATTGTTGGGAGTGTGGTCTAGCCCTACTCTATCTGTAAAGTGTCTCGAGATAACTCTTGTCATGATTTGATGATCCTTTTTTTAAACATTAAAACATCTGTGAAATTGCGTTCGCTAAAACCACCAGACTCCATGTAAATAAACAGTAATTTTAGCATAGTAAAATACACGTCATTCAAAGCCGACAGAAACAAAATAAAACTATAAAAAGCCATTTTGGTTCTTCTTTCCACTTTTCCAACCATCACAACTCTTGTTTTGGTGAAATAAACACATAGTTTACCGATTTACATGTGAAAATATGTTGGCTCTATACACGCTAAAAGTATGGAGTCTGGTGGGTTTAGCACAAGCAACTAGTTTAAACAGAAAGGTCTCAAAGAGGTTTTAAAGGTCTATCTCCTTAGAAATCCTTTCCATAATGTTGTCAGACACTTAGAATATTAATCTGAGTCTGTCAGTGTCAAAATGAACAATTTGTGAAGGTAAATACAAGCTGGACAATTGTCTTATTAACTTACATTGTAGCTTGTTTCTCCACTGCCGACTGCAGCAGTCTTGCTTAATACTGGACCAATGTCAAAGATTGTTGTTCCCATCAGTCACTTAGACACAAAAACATAGGAAAATAGGGTCCAGGTTGAAAACAACTGTTGTTACCCTTTAATATCAGCATAACTTGTTGAACAGTGGCCTGTATTAACAGTTAAGAGGCAAACTCACCATTATCTAATTTAAATACCTTTGAAAAAACGTAAGTCTATCCGTTTAAAAAACATTTCCCGAATGAACCATACAGGCCATTGTTGCACAGGTCATTTTATTGAAATTATTAATGTTATGTCATTATGAATAAGCACACACATTTACATACATTCCACACGTATGGTATTAGAGCCAGTCTGATAAAAATAAACCACTGGTAGTTTTAAATCACATCATCATGACCAAGGTTTTTGTTTCACCCAAACACTGCCAATAGCTGCTTTCGCTTTATCTGTTAGAGTGCTAGGTGTTTGATGATATAGGATATATATATATATATATATATATATATATATATATATATATATATATATGCAGGTACCCCACTGCTGCTCAATGGAAACTTGAAATTAATTCAGAAAAAATTGTAGAATCAAAGTATTTAGTCTTTACCCCAACATTCTGGCAGCTAGAATAGATAGATAGATAGATAGATAGATAGATAGATAGATAGATAGATAGATAGATAGATAGATAGATAGAGTGTGTGTATATGTATATATGTTTCCTATTGAATATGAAACTGTTGGTATGTAGATTGAGTATGCGTATGTCATGGCAGCAGAAGTAACTTGTCAAATACAGTATATTAGATGCCAAAATTTTATTTATAAATAATGTACAGAACTGTTGGTTGAGTTAGGGTTACATTGTGAAGAAATTGTAATAAATGTCATGCATACAAAGGGATGTTATATGTCTTATTCACTGCAACACGCTTGATCATCTGCCTGCCTGATGTATGCTCTTAGATCCCAAATGAAATCCCCTGATGTTGAGAACATGTGGCCAGTCTCAACACGCCTGCCACTTGTTTCCCTCCCAGCCTGGTCTGGGCATGGCGTTCACCTTGTACTTGGCCGGCTGGAGGACTACACCAAACTTACCCTCCAGACTGGGCAGAGAGTGGCCTGCTGGGACAGAGAAGGTGAAGCGCTGGAGGATCCGCGACAGGAAGAGGAAAAGCTCCATCTTGGCCAAGGCCTCACCCAGACACACCCTGAGACCGGCACCAAACGGCAGGTAGCTGGACGACGGGATGATCAGCCCTGTGCCTTCACTGTTCAAGAACCGGCCTGCAGAGGAACAACACGGGAACCCATATCAACACACACAAGCAAAACTACAAGGTAAAGAGTATATTAATAAGAGTCATTTAGTTTAAGTTCTTTGTTTGTTTTGACTGACCAAGCTAAGGGGATGCAATGTCATCCTAAGTATATGTATGTATAGGTGTATGTGTGTGTATCTATAAGCACAAGAAAATGTGTGTGTGTGTGTATGTACGTGTATGTATGTGCATATATGTGTATATATATATTTATATATGTGCATCCTTATTTTTATCTATTTTTTCTTTCTTTCTGTAACCTCTGACACACTGTCCATGTGTTGTGTGTCTGTGTGTGTTGTATTGGTATTTGTTTTGTTTTGCTTTGTCAGTCCCTCCAGAAAAATGTGATTATGTGATCGCATAATTCAATGCATAATCAGCCAAAGTTCGCATATTTATGCGGGGGCCGCATTTTTTCAAATACACCGCACTTTCACTGCATAAATTGCAGATTTCCGCGCAAAATATGCGGGGCTTGCATGATTTCATAATCAAAAAAGTCACATATATCTTAGCAGAAAGTTGAAAAATGTTGCGTTTACTTCACACAAGAGCAGCCATTTTCCCCTGTTGCCATGGGAACGTTATGAAGTGACATAATTACGCGACGTGAACATCATCGAAAAGCTGCAAACCCCGTGATGAAGCCATGATGAAACCGCAGTTTTTGCAAGTTCCCGCAATTTCATCGCATAAAACTGCATAAATATCCTGCATAAATATCCTGCATTTTTTAAGAAAACGTGCTGCATAATTAAAGGATTTTTGCCTGCAACAATCACAAAAAAACTCTTTTTCTGGAAGGACTGAAACTTTGTAATAATATAAAAAAAACAAAAAACAAATAAACTACAAGGTCTACATGAAAATCCGTGTCATGCCAAAAAGCTATAAGGACCACATGCTATCAGTACGATCTTAAAAGTTCAATTCACTTCAATTTCCAAAAGAGTTCTCACCATTCTTTTGGTTTTCTTAGTCTAGCATTTAAGATATAATAAAATGGAGGTGAATTTGTATTTTATTCAACTAGGATTTCTTTTTCTTTTCCGGAAAGACACATTGCTGTTGCTGCTAAATATTATTTTTCAATGTTGTGAGCACCACAGATGAAGTTCCATTTTCTTCTTGGGTGGATTATCAGTCAGTCTCTAGACTCTAGTCTCTCAACATATTCTACATGTCACCCAGAATTTAAATGTTCTCGGGATTCAAATATGTTTTTATTGCATTGGGATCATTGATCCCTGTATAATAAAATTGGCTCAGGTGGTTGATGGCTAGTGACTAGTTCATTTTCCCATTCTACATCCTGTGTCCTTATTAACAACAGAGATGGCTTATTCCCTTCTATTGTCATTAATCGGGTTACTTCACAATAGGCCTTTTCTCCAGCCGACATGAGAAAATGCCTATTGGTTCCATAAATCACACTCAACAATTATATTTCAGTGCATTACTGTCCAGAGTAAAACCTGGTATTTGACAGCAGTTTCCTCTCACCAGGGTCAAAGAGCTCTGGGTATTTCCATTCCTTCTCATCATGGTGCAAAGACCACAGGTTGATGATGACGCGAGTTCCTTTCCTCACTGTGAAATCCCCTATGCTAAAGACAAGCATAGAGACAGAGAGGAACAGACTAAATGTTTTGCAGTTTTGCATGACACACATATGAAGCAACATTCTCCAGAATCAGTCCAGTGTCAGACCAGTTATGTGTAACAAGTCAGTATGACATAACTGGTGCTGTATATTCTCGCATTGCCAGACCTTCCTTCACAGCGCTGTGGAGGAAGGTCTGGCTAGTCCATACAGCATTCTGGGATGGGAGGAAAAAAGTGCTCTGGTTTATTGGCATGTCTTTAAACCAATCACAATCGTCTTGGGCGGTGCTAAGCGCCGGACGGAGCCACGGTGCCTCTGCAAAATAGCCTCGGGAAGGAACTTGTTTTGGTGGAACATGTACATTCAAAAGTTGTTTTAGTCGTGCAACAGAAAACTCAGATTGGACAGATAGTCTAGCTAGCTGTCTGGATTTACCCTGCAGAGATCTGAGGAGCAGTTAACCATAGTCCTCATAATCCACTGGAGTTTAGAATACCAACACAAAGAAAGAGGAAGGTACCGGACAACCGGGCGAAAAGAAAAATCCGGCGGAATTTCCAGCGGCAACAGAGCAATACCGGAAGTGGAACGTCGTGGATATAGACTAGTGCTGTATTGATCAGTTGCATTGTTTCCATCCTGTCAGAGGTGGATAACAATGAATATCCCTGAATGAGATCTCCTTATGTTTGCATCCTTTTATAGGCTACAGTCTGTGGTCGACACACATTCAGACCCTGGGCAGCGCTTTTTCATTTTTCTCTTGATTTATGTGAAAGCAACAACTCACATTATAAACGCACAACCGTCCTATATGCAAACGAAAATGATGTACGTGTTTAATTGCATATAGAGTGGGGAAGTGACATCCGATCATAAGTGGTCACAGAGGACGCATTTGGAGACCCATTCTACAGACCCATACAGATCCCATCACTCAGGACAGATGTTAAAACCCGGTCAGAACAGCCTAACGTGTCATGTGTTGAGTGTACCTGGTGTCACTGAGGGCCACGTGGGGGATGAGCAGTGGGGCCACAGGGCGGATCCGTAACACCTCCCTGATGGTGGCCTCCAGGTAGGGTAGACTGCCTCTGTCACTGAGCTGGGGGGACCGGTCCTCCCCCACCTTACTGTCCAGCTCCTCCTGGATACGCCTCTGCACCTAAACACACACAACACTAATTTTTTTTCCCATTTTACACTCTGTTTGTAAGAGCACAGTACACACAGGCCTGAAATACACACACACATGCTCAGGTCCTTTTACATATACAAATGGAGAGATGTCAGTGTAAGGGGGCTATTGGGGGGGGGGGGTTGCCCAGAACTGCCATCTCTCTAGCTACCAGTCCACACTCTGTACATTGGTCCGTAAGGAGACTTGAACCTGCGACCCTCTGGTTCCCAACCCAAACCCCCTATAGACTGAGCTACTGCCACCCCAAATATTAATAGAATTTTTTATACAAGTTGTGTTAATTGGGGTCTTATTTACTCAAGCATTATATACATTTTGTTCATCAAATTGTCAGAATTAACAGGAAAATGCATGCGATCGTGCTTACTGCCCCCCAGGCCTATTCTGAGCCAGGAAAAACCCTGATTCTTCATTTGAATGTACATGTGTTCTTTTATCAGGGTTTTGAAAAGTTTCACTGATTCATATTCACATGACTCATAGAATTCTCTCAGTCCTTGGATTTGTATGAATTTCACACTTTTTTTTTCTCGAAAAATCTCTTTTCATGTGATTCCCTCATAAAATACATAGATCAGAGCCCTCACGAGCTCTATCACCACCAACGTTTTGTGGTATCACGGTTGAGGATGTAGCATCTGTCACCCATCACCCACAGGGTTCTGACGACATGGCTTTAAGTGTGAATTATCGTGCATCATGATTTTCATCGGTCACTGGGGGGTCTGAAAATCCAAATGTGACTGTGATAGGCTGAAATATCTGTCAGTAAAGCTGACATAGTTGAAATACTTGACATACTTCTCCTCAACTATAACCAAGACTCACATAAGGAGAAGTGAGATAACTAAACTGTGGAAATAGAATGACTAATTTCAATGGAGCCCGATTAGCATCTAGTGGACTCCAGAAGAACTGCAGCTCAAGGCACGTAAGATTGGTTTCTGTACAGTACATGTCTGTAAAGTCACAAAATGTTAATATAAATAATATAAAAATAAAATAAGACAACTTTAACACTTAACAAAGTTAAGTGTCAAGCATGTGGAAGTATACTACAGCTTAATGGCATGGCTGTATGGCTAAATAATGGCTAAATTTGTCATTTTGTAGTGGTGTTCCAATTCTCCACCGTTAATTTCATTCACTATATAGTCCACTATAAAATACCCACAATGCACAGGTAATTTGAGTGTACATGCGATGTATCCTACATTTTACTCCCGTATACCACGATGCAACGCGGTCCTTTTTGCCCGATGGAGAAGAAGAAGCAGAAGCACCCGCGGAAACTGAAAAGGAAAAATGTAGCAGGCTTTTGTTTTTAAAGATTGGAAATGTAACACGCAATATATATACGAAGTACAACCTTTTACTATTCTCCTGAGTGCTCGGTTGGTTTCAGGGATGTATTAGAAGTCATTTTGATTCAGTTTGTTTACCTGATGCTGGGCGCGCCCGCCTCCGTCGCACAAATAACCGGCACATCTACTGACGCAACGATGTTTTCAGTGCCGAAATCTGGTTTGGTCGTTTCCTATATAGATCACTATTTAATAAACACTACATAGGGCAGTGTTTCTCAAATGGGGGTACATGTACCCCTAGGGGTACTTTAGAGGACTACAGAGTCTTTGCAAAATGTTTTTCAGTTACAAGGCTGTAGTTACTTCTACTGTCTTTTTCTCTAAGTTTGTCTTATTTTGTTTTTTCGAATTTATTGTTGTTTGTTTTGACCTATTCTGCCTTTCTTCCTTACTTTTTTCTACTGTCTTTTTTTCTTCAAAAAGTTTTTGTCTCTTTTTTTTCGAAGTTTCTCGCTTTTTGGAATTTTTTGTCCCTTTTGTCGCCCTAGTGTTGCCTTCCTTCTTTCTACTGTGGTTTCTTTTCAACGTTTTATTGCTTTTTTTAAGTTTGTGTCTCTTTTTTCGAAGTTGTTGTTACTATTTTCGACCTATTCTTGCCTTACTTCCGTCTTTTTCCAAGTTTTTTCACTTTTTTTCATTATCATCTAAATGTTTTCCAGGTCCAAGGCTGTTGTTTAGTAAATCTATCGCTAACATCGCTGTATTCTTCCTCTTTATAGAGACTTTTTTTATATCAAAAATTATTCGCGCTGGTTAGGGGGTACATGGCTTAAAAAAACTGTTCAAAGGGGGAATATTATTGAAAAAAGCTTGAGAACCAGTGATATAGGGAATAGAGGATGGATACCTGAGCCCGACAGGACCCGACAGGACCCGACGGGACCCGACGGGCCGGGCCGGGTTCACACAGATATTTAGAAATGATGTTCGGGTTCGGGTCGGGCTCGGTCACATCAGCGCGCCTCTTGTGCACGCCTGTGTTAACGTGCGCTTGTTGCCCCGTGTGCGCTGATGCGCTCATCTGTTGACATTTCCGAATGCCTTCCTACAGTTGCTTCATAAAAGCGGGCTTTCCACACAAACAAACGTACTAATGTGTCATTAGTATGAGAAAAAAAATTATTTTAACTGCTGGGCTCGGACATAAATATCTTAATACCTGTCGGGCTCGGGCCGGGTTCGGTTACTGCTCTGTCGGACGTGGGCCTGGCACGGACAGAAAAATGCGGCCCGATCCGCACTCTAATAGGGAATGGCGAGTAAGTGAATGAGGGAACGGTTTCGAACACAGCTAATGTATGAAGGAGAGATTATTTTTTATTTTTATGCCCACCTCTCCTGCACGCGGCTGCTGCTCCAGCCTTACCTGTGGATAATGGATGAAGTACGCGATGGCCCATTTGAGCACAGTGGTGGTGGTTTCCACGCCAGCTCCAAAGATGTCTCCCACAGTCATGAGGATGTGGTCGTCACTGAGGCCCACCGACTCGGCATTGATCCCTGCGGTGTTGTTGTTCTCAGCGCTGCGTTTGGCTCTCAGCAGAGCGTCCAGCAGGTCTCTCTGCACATGGTCACTGTAGTCTGCCTGGGAGGGAGCACCGTGTCAATGTACACTCACACTCATAGTATACTGTACACTGCATTAGATGGGGTTTGCATTAAATAGATAAAGCAACTTAAAATGACTGTTACAGTGAAGTAGGGCTGCAACTAACGATCAGCTTCATTGTCGATTAATCTGTTGATTATTTTCTTGATTAATCAATAAGTTGTTTGGTCTCTAAAAGGGTGAAAACTGTGGATCAGTGTTTCCCAAAGCCCAAGATGACGTCCTCAAATGTCTTGTTTTGTCCACAACTAAAATGTACTGTCTCACAGGAGAGAAGAAACTAGAAAATATTTAGATTTAAAAAGCTGGAATCAGAGAAGTTTTAACTTTATTTTCATTAAAAAATGACAAACCGATTATCAAAATTGTTAGCGATTAATCTTTTCAGCTCTGAAGTAAAGCATGTCAGTAACAATGTGTAACAATAACAATGTTTGCGAGCAAACAGCAGAGCAATCAGTATGTTGAGACAGATTGGTTGACTGGGTTGCCGATCATAATGGCCAACATTGTCCTTATATCAAATATCACATATTTCTACTTAAAAATGATGGATATGATGAAATTTGATTGTTGAGTAGAGTTGGACAGAGCTCCAGGATTGCTGTTGGATTGGCTTTCATTCCTCTTTCCTTCTGTCCGTCTGTAATCATATATCTGTAAACATCAATTATCAAAGTCTCGCAATGTTTTAGGTTGCAATACTGTATTGCTACACTGATGCCAAGTATGGATCTTTTATTACATAAATTGCACATGAGAAGTTAACTTTTTGGTATTAGATAATCAAAATCAATTGCTTTTTCAGTCCAATAAAAGATGCAGTTAAGTTTTTTTTTTTTTAGAAAACATACGTGAAAGATACTGTTTTCCTTTGGGGACATAATTTAAAGTTGGAAAAAAGGTAATGTATTGCAATATATAGCAGAATATCACAAAAACCACAATAATATGGTATGTTAATAGTATGGTATCGTGGGGCCTCTGGTGATTCCTGCCCCTAGTAGTTACATAGCTGGTTAGAGGTCATAAGCAGCTGTGGATCTCCAGAGAAAAAACGCTAAAACCTTAACCACGAACTGGCAGGGACCCATTTAAACCCAGTCACTGAGTTTTTACTCACAGACTAGAAGATTTTGCTACCAAGACTTAAAACTTGCTTGATTTTGTCAAAACAATGCAGCAACTTCAGGTACGGCAAAGGAAGGACAGTTCATTTCTGACTTCATTAATGTGTTTACTGTGTTAATGGACTGAGGATGGGAGTAGGATTCGGTATTCGGTTTCGGATTCGGCAGTCTTAACCAGTGGATTAGGTATTTGGCTGAACCCCAAAAATCTGGATTCATGCATGGTGCATCCCTAATGATAAATGACATAGTCCTTTCCAGGAACTTCCCACAGAGATTATAGTTACAATCAAACCATCTCTACCTCATTAGTGGGCAGAGGCCAACTGTACCTTGTGTTCATCATATTTCTTCTGAAGAAGTTCGTCTCGGATTGAAACACACTGCTTCAGAAGACGCAGGTCTGCATTAGGAAACATCTGTGGCAAAGAGAGACAGCCGTCATACACATAATGACGTTTGTTGTATAATGAGTGTATTACATTACATGTCATTTACCAGGCACTTTTATCCAAAGCAACTTACAATTGTTACATATGTCAGAGGTGACACGCCTCTGGAGCAACTAGGAGTTAAGTGTCTTGCTCAAGGACACATTGGTTGATGTATCACAGTGGGAATCAAACCTGGGTCTCCCACACCAAAGACATGTGTCATATCCACCATCACCACCCTATGTGTATGTATATTTTCAATAGACACTTTAATACAAATATACAGTACAGTATTTTGTAAGTCTCTCTATTTTGTTCCAGCGTTGAGTTAAGTCGGATGGTTGTATTGAATATTATTCAACGTTGAAGGTGTTGGGAACATTTTCTAACATCCAAAATGAAAAACTGCATTTGAATCAGTATAACGGCTGTAAAGAAACAATGCTGATTTTACACTGTCATTAAGGGACTCTTCTTTTTCTTTTCTTTTTGTTTATAGTGGAATACAAGTGATCAACGTGAAGACACACATGGAAGGGTACAAGACAAAAGTAGCTAAAAAACGAAGGGGGACATAATGTTTGGCTTAGATTATTTCATTGTAATACGGATCGGGTGTGTGTGTGTGTGTGTATGTGTGTGTGTGTGTGTGTGTGTGTGTGTGGGGGGGGGGGTGGGGGGGGGGGGGGGGGGGGGGGCTTGTTTAACTATATTTGTGGGGTCCAAAAACCGGGAGTCCAGTATACTTGTGGAGTCCCGACAGCTTTGTGGGGCCAAAATGCTGGACCCCACAACTTTAAAGGGCTGTTTTAGGATTAGGGTTAGAATTAGGTTATGGTTAGGGTGAGGGTTAAGGGTTAGGCATTTAGTTGGGATGGTTAAGGTTAGGGTAAGGGGCTAGGGAATGCATTATGTCAATGACGGGTCCCCACAAAGATAGTGCCACAAACCTGTGTGTGTGTGTGTGTGTGTGTGTGTGTGTGTGTGTGTGTGTGTGTGTGTGTGTGTGTGTGTGTGTGTGTGTGTGTGTGTGTGTGTGTGTGTGTGTGTCCCAAAGGACAGAGGATAGCGGGGCGGCAGGGCAGATCCAGGGTGGGACATTCAGGGACAGCTGGGTCAGGGAAGAGTTTTATGTGTTCATTTTTTCCCCCCTTTTTCTCCTCCCACCTCATTTTCTACCTCTCCATTTGTAGGTTTCAGCTCTCTTCCCTGCTCCTCAATGATTTGTGCTCTTGCCTGCTGTAGGTTGTCCCCAGACCCATAGGATGTAGCTGGCCAGTGCAGGTCACATCTCTTTTTAGAGCAGCCTCCACCCCTACGCGCAACTGGGTCTTGGATATTGTCCTCCCCCGAACAACGCCCAGATAAGTTGTTTGTTCAAGCTGCAATTACCACCAATATTTAAATGTTATAGTGACGGCACCCTCTAGTGGCCGTAGTAGTTCTGAAGGGAGCAGAGCAGGAAATAAGGTGAGGTGTGAGGTGTAAACCAGGGCTCTTCAGTGTTTTTTAACCCTTTGTGTTGTCTTTGGGTCAAATTTGACCCGTTTTCTAAATGTCTATATCAGAAATATGGGTTTCTTTGTTACTACCTAATTGTAATTACCCAAAAAGAACACGGATGATCCCATACAATGGCATCGCAAGTACGACAAAAGATTGGATCTCTACTTTCATTGAATTTTGGGTGTTTTGTTCAGTTTTTTAGCATTTAAAAAAAATAAATCTAAATGTTTCGAAACAGTATCCTCACTGAACGTTGACATACACCCTTCTGTGATTATCTTACCTTTATTATTAGTCTGAATTATTCATAATTTCTGCTTTTCTATCTCCAGGATTAGATATAATTTCCTATAAATAAGGTTTATTGACCATGGATTCCAAAAATAAGTGTAAAACTAGTAATAAGTTGGTGTTAATGGTTTTCATACATGGTAGTGAAAGGAGGTGTAAAATGGGGGAAAAGGGGCCAAAACATTAAAAAAGCGCGAAAAGGGTCGAAAAAAGAGACAAAAACGTCAGAAAAAGTGAAATTTTTAGTTTTGACCCAGGAGGACGACAAGTGCATGGTCCAATCTTGTTTATTGCCTCATTTCCTCATTACATAAAATCCTACTGTAATGTTGTGTTTGAGTTGTGTACCTGTAACCAGGGGAAGATGTCCACCAGGCTGTCCTTTGCCACAGTGTCCACGATGCCCTGGCTGTAGCGCAGCATGGCCTCAAACTCTGGGTCCCCGCGGTGGTAGGAGGAGTTGAAGCAGAGCGAACAGATGACGTTGGTGACGGCCCGAGTCAGCTCAGGAGACAGATCCAGGGCCAGTCCAGCAGCTGCTGCCTCAGACAGGACGGAGCACAGAGACTGGGCCTCTGCACAGACTGAGCAGGACACAGGCAACACACCATCTTACTGACATGTTACAATGCTTACTCTAAAACTGTTTTTTTTTCTTCACTTTTTACTTTATATTGTGTGTGTGTGTGCGTGTGTGTGTGTGTGCGTGTGTGTGTGTGTGTGTGTGTGTGTGTGTGTGTGTGTGTGTGCGTGTGTGTGTGTGTGTGTGTGTGTGTGTGTGTGTGTGTGCGAGTGTGTGTTAGGGGTGTTGAAATGAATCATTGCATCGATGCATCACAATGCGGACCTGGTTGATTCTGCATCGATTCAGTGACAGACCATAATCGATTATTGCCTACTGATGTTACTTGTTGATTTTCGGTGGCTGTTTTTTTAGTTTCTGCCTTTTGTCTGTTGTCTGCTGTGTTTAGACTCCTCTACATTCAGGAAGTGTCTTTTTTAAGAGCAGATACACTAAAAAGGGGGAGCAAATATATATCTGAATGAAAACCATGTGTAGCAATATATAATAATATTGAGGTGGTGATGCATTGTGATATCGAATCGATTCAAATCGTTGAGAGGATAATCGTAATCGAATTGTGACAAGTGTGCGTGCGTGTGTGTGCGTGTGTGTGTGTGTGCATGTATGCGTGTGTGTGTGTGTGTATATGTGTGTGTGTATGCGTGTGTGTGTGTGCGTGCGTGAGTGTGTGTGTGCGTGCGTGTATGCTTGTGTGTATGTGTGCGCGTGTGTGTGTGCGTGTGTGTGCGTGTGTATATGCGTGCGTGTGTGTGTATGTGTGCGTGTGTGTGTCGTGAGTGTGTGTGTGCGTGCGTGTATATGTGTGTGAGTGTGTGTGTGTGTGTGTATGGGTCAGGGTTATCAACAAAACAAAAACGAAAATAAGCACAAACATTTTTGTTTTTGTACACTGAAATTAAATAAAAACTTTTAAGAAAAACTTAAACTAAACTGAAACTATATTGCCAAAAACTAATACAAATAAAACATAAGTTTCAGTTTTTTAGCTATAATATATATCACTATTTAAAAAAAGGTGACAGCATGAATTTCGGTCAACTCTCGTGCCATTGAACTCAACTTGAGATGGCGCTGTGACGTAACTACTTCACTTCGGACACTAAAGTAGCACAAAGATTCAACATCATGGCTACAACAATGTATTCTGTATCTATATGTAGCTACATCATTCTGAGACATCATAGCTGGCCCTGACAAAAACAAACAAACAAACACTAAAAACACACTCTGAAAACAAAATCAGACTAAACTGAAATTAAATTGAAAAGTCATCTAACTTTAACAAACTAAAATAAAAATAAAAACTATTTTAACCTCGGTGTGTGGACGGAGCACAGAGAGCAGGACACAGGCAACACACCATCTTACTGACATGTTACAATGCTTACTCTAAAACTGTTATCAAAATGTTCACTCACTTTTTACTTTATTGTGTGTGTGTGTGTGTGTGTGTGTGTGTGTGTGTGTGTGTGTGCGCGCGTGTGTGTGCGTTAGGGGTGATGAAATTAATCATTGCATCGATGCATCACAATGCGGACCTGGTTGATTCTGCATTGATTCAGTGACAGACCATAATTGATTATTGCCTACTGATGTTACTGTGTGTGTATCACAGTCATTTCGACATTTCGAACTACTACTACACTGCTGGTTAGTTTAATGTACAGTACAACAATGCATTATGTTTATATATACTGATCATATAGTGTGTATGTAAATATAAGCTGTCAGATAATGTAGTGCAGTAAAAAGTACAGTATTGTCTCCTGAGATGTAGTGGAGCAGAGTTATAAAGTATAAGGAAAAAGAAAAAACTCAAGTAATGCTCAATGAACTCAAACTTGTATGTAAGTACAGTACTTGAGTAAAAGTACTTAGTTACTTTCCACCACTGTGGATGGTAGAAAGATCTGAGAAGGTACTATGGGCATCTTCAACATGCACTTCACCTAATGAAAAAAAATCTTCAATGTGCAAATATTGTAATGACATTGGCATGTAAGCACTGATATATAAAGAAAAGGGACATAAGGAAGCTCTACAGATAATCCTACACTACACCTCCATTTATAGAGGTCATCGTCCCGTTGTCCTCCTACGTCCCTGTCCTGCATCCAACTCAAATATCCAATTCACCTGTAAGTCGATGGACGGAGTTAACAAGATAATCAATTATTAATGTTTAAAAAAAACATGCAAAAAATGCCTCTAACCTTTCAATTGTGAAGTTTTGCTGCTTTCATTTGACTTCTATGATATTAAAGTGAACACCTTTTGGTTTAGGATTGTTACTCGGACCACAGAAGCTATTTGAATATATTGTGATGGGTTGTGATGAGCATTTTTCCTATTTACTGTCATTTAATGGACCAAACTGATCATTGATTTATTAAGAGAGAAAGAAAATTAAGGAAATAAAGCTGCAAGCAGCACTGAACAGGCCCTCGCATTCTACGCACGTTGGGGATGCTGGCGGCTCCCAGTCTACACCGCCACGTATTTCCTTGACCGTTGGACACTGCACGCAAGAGTTAGACTTAATTCCCTCCATAGAGAGGCGAAGTCCCTCCCCTTCCGGTGGACCTCATTGGACCTTAATTCGGAAAAAAATATGAACGGTAGTGAACGGGGAGAGGCAAATTATTTTTTGATCCCGTTTGAATTGAGCCATGGATTACAAATATGATGTTCGTCAATTTAAAAGATCATTTTTCAACAGAAGAAAGTCTCAGTTAGCCGTAGGTTTGTTATATGACCGCTTAGTTTAGTGTAAAACCGCTCAGTGAACTACATCTCTCGTCTCGCGCAATTTACGTCACCTAGCTTGATGCTCGGCCTGCTCGCTAGCTAGCTTAGCATGTCGGGTTCTCCCTTACTTTTACACGTTCATACTGCAGTAGATGTTTCTTCACAGAGAGATAGATAGAAGACAGAAAGCATCTTACACACTGGCCTCAGATTATAGCAGGAGATAATAAAAAGGAAGTCAAATTCACTGCATTTATTTCCATTTGGTCTTGTTTCATTACTCCAACATGAATGTGTCAGTGTGTACAACAGAAACATGTACAAGCAGTAAACTGTACATAGTGGAAGTAATTCAGTATATGTACAACTTTAAAATGCAGATGACAGTCTGTGTTAAAATGTTGGCGGTTGGTGGTGGAATGTAACCCAGTACATGTACTCCAGTACTGTACTTAAGTAAAAATGTGAGGTACTTGTACTTTTCTTTCACACTTTCAACTTTTAAATATTGTACTTTTTACTCCACTACATTCATCTGTTACAGCTTTAGTTACCCTACAAATTAAGATTATTGCACACAAAACACATTTAGTTTATGAAATACGATAATTTGTTATAAATCAAATGACTCAACAGTTAATATTAATTGGACGATTAAACACTTTTAAATTGTTCCCGGTGGAAATGCCGCAGTTATTAGGTCTGAAGAGGTTAGTTATACAGGAGAGAAGCCAGTTTGTGGCAAAACCTTTCACAGTGCTCATTTATCATTTTCTGACTTTCATTTGAATAAAAGACTATTTCTCCAGTCATATTTTTTCATTGAAGTTTTCTTTAAAACAGTGTTAAAATCTCGTCTCATTCTCGTGAACCTAGTCTACATCCACGACGTTCCACTTCCGGGATTGCTCCGTTGCAGTCGGAAATTCCTCCGGATGTCCCTCTTTTTGGCCAGAGGTCCGTTACTTTTTGCATTCTTTGTGTTGGAATTTTAAACTCCGGTCGAGACTATGGTTAACTGCTCCTCAGATCTCTGCAGGGTAATTCGAGACAGTTATCTATCCAATCTGAGTTTTCTGTTGCACGACTAAAACAACTTTTGAAAGTACACGTTCCACCAAAACAAGTTCCTTCCCGAGGCTATTTTGCAGTAGCAACGTGGCTCCGTCCAGCGCTTAGCACCACCCATGAGGATGTGAGTGGTTTAAAGAAATGCCAATAAACCAGAACACATTTTTCTCCAAAGATGTTGTTGCTTGACAGAACTGTTTGGATCGTTTCCAGTTTCTAAAATGGGAGGATTTTTCTGCATCAAGTACTTTTACTTTTAATACTTTAAGTACATTTTCCTGATGATACTTACATACTTTTATGTCATCCATCCATCTTCATCCGCTTATCCGGTAACGGGTCGCGGGGGTACTTTTATGTAGATACTTTTATTTGTAACAAAGTATTTTTTAGTGTGGTATTTGTACTGTACTTTACAGTACTGTACTGTACTGTAACATAGAGAGTAACAGTGACACTGCTTCCACAAAAACTATTAAAAAAGCCATTTTTGGCTATAAGTAATAAAACAATCTGTCTGGAGCCGCAAAACACATTTGAACATTTAAATGACAAAGCCTATGTCTAAATAAGCATATCAACATTCCTTATAGGTCTAAATGATTTCGGAACTGCTGCAGAAAGCAGAGAAGAACAAAAGTTTTTTTTAAGAATTGTGTGTGTGTGTGTGTGTGTGTGTGTGTGTGTCTTAATTCTTAAAAAAAACCTTTTGTTCTTTTCTGCTTTCTGCAGCAGGTCCGAAATTGCTTGCTTTCGCTCATCCCGAGCCGGATACTTTCTTTTTAGCAAATGCAGTGTGCTTGTTCTGGAAATGTCTTTCAATATTACTTTTTTTGGGATTTCGACATCTGTTTTTTGGTAATTGGAGGACTGGCCCTTTAACTGATCACCTGCGTATCTGTTTTAGACAGAACTTCTAGTATTAATAATTAATACTGTGTGTTTGCCAAAGTCTTCCTGTCGACCATCAACTTGTCCTTCCGGGTCAAAATTTTAAAATGAACTTTTTAGGGGGGCTTTTTCTGACGTTTCTGTCCCTTTTTTTATGCTTTTGGCGCTTTTGTCACTTTCTTCAACGTTTTATTTTTAATGTATGGTCATTCAACTTAATGTATATAACATTTTACCTAATTTTTGAGTTAGAAAAAAAAGCAGAAATGATGAATTATTTGGACTAATAGTTAAGATCAGAGGATGTTGAGTGAATCACAGACTGGTTTATGTCAAAGTTTAGTCAGGAGACTGTTCTAAAACCATTTAAACCATTTTTTTTTTCAAATTATTTAAAATTGAATAAAACACCCAAAATTCAATGGAAGTAAACATTCATTTTACCTATGAAGAATGTTGCATGGGTCCCATACAACCTACATGCACGCATCCAAATTATTTTGGGGCAATTTGGTTGTTAAGAAACCCATATTTCTGATATTAAAAACTTTGAAAACGGGTCAAATTTGACCTGAGGACAACACAAGGGTTAAGAAGAAGAAGAATCCCGTTGGAGGAGTGTAGAGAGAACTGTACTCACTGATCTTCTCGATGGAGGCAGAGCCCTCTCCAAACATGCACAGGGCTCCATGGACTATTTTCCTGTGAAATCTCCAGGTAGCACTGTAGTCTCCAAACGCGATGTCTTTCCCATCTCTGGTCAGGACGTCTGTGGTTACCTACATCACACACAGAACGGGGTTGGAAAAAGGAAGAAAAAAAACATAAATGACAACTGCTAAGAAGAAGAAGAAGACAATGATGAAGAGGTCTACTCACAGTTCTGGGTCTTCCTGCAAATAGCTTTCCCTTCTTCAGCAGGATTTCTTTGGCGTGTGCGTGCTGGTTGATGACGATGACACAGTGGGAGCCCATCATCAGAGAGTACGTCTGTCCGTATTTCTTCTGCAGTTCTTTAAAAAGCACATGAGGAGGGTGTGGGCTTCGCAGACTCAGCAGACTGCCGATCAGGGGTAGTGCTGGGAGGTGTGGGGGCTCCTGGGGGCCACGAGCGGACATCTTGAGCTTCAGGCGCAGCGCTAGCAAAGCCAGGCCCGCGGCCAAAAACACACACAGACATAGAAACCAAGCCATAGCCATAGAAGAGGGCCCTGACAAAGGGGTGTGTTTCAGCGGAGGCCAAGCATCACAGAGAGTTAGCTCTGCAGGAAGGCCCTGAGCTGCTGCAGGGACAGCCTTTTATGCAGCTCCTTCAATGCCAAATCCTTGACTCGGAATTCTTCAGGCCGGGCCAACTTCAACAAGATAAGATGACACTTGATTCACTGAATCCTTGCAAAAAAAAACGACGACACACATCCACACATGGACACAGTGACAGTGTAGTCAGCAGTGGTGGAAAGGAACTAAGTGCATTACTGTGTTGAAGTACAACTTTGAGGTAGCCTATTTGTACTTGAACTTTTGTATTTCAAAGGAAACTTCTAAGAACAAATGCTAAACACTGCATCACAACCAAAGGAGTTAATTTATGGAACAGCTGCAGTGAAGAGATGAAATCATGTACAACAATGAGCCATTTTAAGAGACTATTTAAAATGAATATATTGAATGGATATGAAAAGGACTTGAGGTGTTAGTGTAGTATAGCAATTGTATGGCTCCTTGGCTTATATACTAGTCTATTTTGGATGGGTTATTATTCGGTTTGATATAGATAGACGGAAACGAAGAAGATAGATGGAAAAGAAAAACAAATGTGTAAGTGTGTGTGTATATGCATGTATGTATGCATCTGAGTTCATGCGTATGCATGTGTTTATGTGAGTGTATGTAGGTAGGTATACGGTGTATGTGTATGTAAACATGTATAAATAAGTGAAGCATCAAATTGTTTTGTATTTAACTAAAGGATAAAAATAGAAAAAGGGGGTAGGACCAGAAATTTTTTTTTTTATTTTTTTTTTTAACTTCTTCCTACTCCTGTTTGAACATGGGAATTTCTTATTTGAATCATTTACAATCATTTTGGAAGATTGTGCTGAGATGTACATGTCCTTATTTATCTGTTATTTTAATTTTATTATATATATATATATATATATATATTTTTTTTTTTTTTACATGTTGAAAATACAAAACTAAACTAAACTAAATACTTAAGTATTCAATTTTCTTCCACTTAACATTTATGAGTTAAATCAATTTAAATTGAATTTCCCCAACAGGGATAAATAAAAAAGTATACATTATACACTACACTAATTAGGCTATTTCCAATTATCTGACAGCCGTAGTTTGTGCTTACATTGCAGATGAACATTTTACACATAAAACATATGAGCAGTTTATAAAATAGGAGATACTGGAATACATTAAACTACCCAGTAGTAAGGAGTTCATATGAGCAGCACCCAGAGCAGCTGCTTGATATACAACACAATAATATGATATACAGTAATGAAAACCAAGAGAGGGGGCAATTTTGAGTAGCCTACTTTACTTTACTGATAATACCTCTGTATTTGTAGCCTTAAAGTAAAATGTTGCCAGTGCAGTATTTGTATTTGTACTTTATTGACTACAGGAGTCAAACTGTGACGGCTGAGAATGACCTTGTTAGATATGAATGCATGTGAAAATGAAATACGAAGGAAAGTCGATTCATTCGTTTTTAGCTGTGCAAGATTATGAATTTTGAAGTGATACAATTGTTATTGTAATACTAGTGGACGCGTTGCTGTGTATTTTGACCCTGCCCACGCACCATCGCTAGCCAAAACAGAAAATGGCGTCAGCTGAGTCCCAGCCGCGGTTTGGCCAGTCTGTCAAAGGCTTACTATCCGAGAAAGTGGGCTCCTGTAGCGGGGATGTGATCGCAATGACCCGTCAAGTGCTGAAGGGATCCCGGAGTCAGGAGGTAAAACGATACGAGTGATTTAATCACAAGAAACCTGTCGCTGTAGCTTCATCTAAATGGGAACGAGCTAACCTAGCTAGCTAGAAAACAAACGGAAACGTCATTTTGTATTCAAAATAAAAGCATTGCCAGTAACGTCACGTTAACGTTAAGTTTAGGTTTTTAACCTTTAGGTTTTATTTTGGTTAGCTTAAGACTGCTATTGCTTTTTAATGTAGCTAAACGTCTTCGATAAAAGCGTATAACGTGTGTTATTAGACTGCAGTGGTGTAATGTAATTAAGTACATTTACTCAAGTACTGTAGGCTACTTTAGTACAAATTTGAGGTATTTTCTTTTTCTGCCACTTTCTACTTCTACTCCGCTACATTTCAGAGAGAAATATTGTACTTTTTACTCCACTACATTCATCTGTTACAGCTTTAGTTACTTTACAAATTAAGATTTTCCACACAAAACACATGCAGTTTTTAAAATACGATTTTTTTATTACAGATTAAACTACCCTACAATATGACGGCCTACAACTCCAGCTGAAATGATTAGACCATTAAACAGTTGATTGACGGAACTGATTTGAGTACATCGAGTACTTTTACTTTTAATACTTTAAGTACATTTTCCTGATTATACTTACATACTTTTACAAAAGTAACATTTTCAATGCAGGACTTTTACTTGTCACAATGTATTTTTACAGTGTGGTATTTGTACTTTAACTTATGTAAAGGATCTGAATTCGGCCTGCATGATTCGGGGAAAAATATGAATCAGGATTTTTTAGCTTAGAATTGATATCACGATTCTCTGTAATGTTTATTGCACACATGAACCATGACAAAACTAAACAAATTGGCAGTACCAAACATCGATTTCTTTTTGGCACCTATAACACATTGATCATCACCACAAGCCTGTAAACACAGAGGCTTCAATGAATACAGAAAATATAGTACAAACTGGCCATTTAAGTACAGTAGGCTACCAGAAATAGTGCCATATAACATAGGGGTGGGAATCACCAGAGGCCTCACGATACGATATCATCACGATACTTATGTCACGATACGATATTATTGCGATTTTAAACATATTGCAATAGTCTGCGATATATTGCAATTTACCGTTTTTCCAACTTCAAATTTCTCCCAATTTCAAATGATCCCCAAAAGAAAACTTTGTCAACATCTGTTTTATCTAAAAAAATATACATTTCTCTGTTTGTTCATCTCACTTCAATTTTATTGCTGCAAAATGGGATTGTCAATCAGACAAACTGACCAACACATATATAATAAAAGATCCATACTTGGCGTCTGTGTATCGATACTAGGGCTGCAACTAACGATTATTTTCATAGTCGATTAATCCGTTGATTATTTTCTTGATTAATAGATCAGTTGTTTGCACTATAAAATGTCAGAAAATGTGGATCAGTGTTTCCCAAACGCCCAAGATGACGTCCTCAAATGTCTTGTTTTCTCCACAACTCAAAAGATATTCAGTTTACTGTCACAGAGGAGAGAAGAAACTAGAACAATATTCACATTTAACAAGCTGGAATCAAAGAATTTTTACTTTTGTCTTTAAAAAAATTACTCAAACCGACTAATCGATTAATCGTTGCAGCTCTATTGATACAGTATTGCCACGGAAAATATTGCGATACTCTGCTGTATCGATATCCCCCCCCTCCCCCCACCCTTAATATAACACATAGAACTAAATATGGCCCTGATACAGGCTCTATCTGAACTCCTTGAACATGTCTTTACAAAACATGTGAATGTCAATGTCAAATGCTTTCAATAAATTAATTGGAGAAAAAAAGTAATTTAAGTCATTTAAAAATCAAATCACGAACGGGTGAATTGAGATCACGATTTTATAACGATTTATCGCGCGGGCCTAATCTGAATACTTCTTCCACCGCTGTAAAAAAATGTAACTGAACATTAAACTAGAGCTGCAACGATTAATCGATTAGTCGTCAACTTTGAAATTAATCGCGAACTATTTTGATAATCGATTAGTCGGTTTGAGTAATTTTTTAAAGACAAAAGTAAGAATTATTTGATTCCAGCTCTAAAATGTGAATATCTTCTAGTTTCTTCTCTCCTCTGTGACAGTAAACTGAATATCTTTGAGTTGTGGACAACACAAGACATTTGAGGACGTCCTCTTGGGCGTTTGGGAAACACTGATCCACATTTTTCACCATTTTCTGACATTTTAGAGACCAAACAACTAATCGATTAATCGAGAAAATAATCAACAGATTAATCGACTAAGAAAATAATCGTTAGTCGCAGCCCTACATTAAACATTGGTCTAATATTATTATACTTCCACTGACAAACCTAAAAATAGAACTAAATACAGAACTTCTTCATAGACGACAGCCTTGGTTAAACTTTTGTTGCAACTAATCGAGCTAAAACGATTGTGTGAGTGACGTTAATCGATTCATAGTTGAAGAAGGAACTTGATTTTAGGAATTCGCTGCTGTTTCTTTGGCTTCTGTGATATTAAACTAAATATGTTGCCTATTAACACAAGCAATTTGAAGACTTCACTTGGGCTCTGAACAAAGCCTCGCTCATTTGTTTCAATCGGTATCATACATTAGTTTAATACATTGTGAGCATTTCCCTTCCTGTGAACCAATCCTCCTTCCGATGGAGCCTCTTTCTTATCTTTCTACTCACGTCATGAAAGTGAATGGAGCCATTGTTAGAAAATGTAGGCCTATATATTCCTGTGTGTATCATTCAACCTTGAGAACATTGTGAACTGAACCCTGCTTCGTGCCTTGTCCTCCGAGACCTCGTAACTTTCAGAATCAACTCACAGAAGTCCAGCCAGTAGATGGTAGGATAGGAACCACAAAACAATCGTGATCAGATTGTTTCTCAACTATTTTTTTTTCTGACATTTTACAAACGATGAATTCATGCATAGGCATGGGCACGGTATTGCAATTCAGGCTTTAAAATGTATTATTTTGAAATGTGTGGGTAAAAAAAAGTAACACAATGTATTAAACACACTGGCAATGGTAACTTAAAGGTTAGAGGAGCAAGCTTGTAATGTAAGTTAATAGGACAATTGTCCAGCTTGTATTTACCTTCACTAAAGTGCTCATTTTGCCACAGACAGGCTCAGATTAATATTCTAAGTGTCTGACAACATTATGGAAAGGATTTCTAAGGAGTCGACCTTTCTGTTAAAGAGTAAGATCCTTTTTTAAAACATAAAAACATCCGTGAAATTGCGTTCGGTAAACCCACCAGACTCCATGTAAATAAACAGTAATTTTAGCATCGTGAAATACACTTCATTCAAAGTCAACAGAAAGAAAATAAAACTATTAAAAGCCGTTTTGGGTCGTCTTTCCACTTTTCCAACCATCACAACTCTAGTTTTGGTTGAAATAAACACATAGTTTAACGATTTACATGTGAAAATATACTGGCTCTATACACGCTAAAAGTATTGTTTTTTTAAATGGAGTCTGGTGGGTTTAGCGCTAGCGACTTCAGAGCTGTTTCTGGTTAAACGGAAAGGTCTCAAAGAGGTCAGACACTTAGAATATTAATCTGAGCCTGTCAGTTAAAGGTTAGAGGAGCGAGCATGTCGTTGGTTCAATCTGCAGACGGACAGGATGAATCTGGGTGGGGAAAGAGAGCAGCGCTTGTCCCTCCCTCATTACCACCACTGAGGTGCCCTTGAGCAAGGCCCTAACCTAACCCAAAAAGGCTCCTGTTCATTGGAGAACACAATAGACTGTGGTTGTACTGGGCATGCATCGACGAAATCATTGACAGGTTAATTGGTAATACAAAGAATCAGTTGCAGCCCTAAATGCCGTCTTGTTGTTTATGTCTTTTTCCAGCTCCTTGGTCAAGCAGCAAGAAATATGGTCATTCAGGAGGACGCCATCCTGCATTCTGAGGATGTAAGTATTAAAGTATAGAGTTAGAATACACCTCTGATAATAGAACAAAGTACTGGAGACACTCTTCACTGTTGATGAAGACAACCATACCACAAACTAAAGAGTTAAATGAACACCTCACAATGAAAAGATGACATCCCATCATACAAGGCTTTCTAGTTTGTACTTGTGACAGCTAAATGAAGTAGTACAAAGGTATCTGCTCATGTATGAATGCTTCGCTGCAACACAAACAAATATATTTATTTACCTCTATTCACACACAATGAGGCATATTTTCAGTTGTGATTGAACTGTATTTTTGAGGAACTATAGGGCACTTAACATCTACAACAGGTCTACAAAATGAATTTTACAAATTCTTCATAGGGAAACCAAAACCCAAATGACTACATCTATAGACTATTTCCAATTTATATTATATTACACTGATTCACTTACTGTTTTAATGTTTCCCGATGTGTGATATCAGGACGATGAGCTGACAGAACTGACAAGTTGAACGTTGTCCAGTTAGAACGGACCCACCGCGGTGACTTTTTTGGTTGAGCTGTTGGTTTAATAGTCGACTCGGAAGAAAGCGAACGTTTTGACAATAAACTCCATCAACACAACAGTATGTGGAGTTAAACTGGACGGGCCCAATAACCTCTGGATAGTTCTACTTGTTGTTAAATTGCAATGTGAGCGGCATTATGAGCAGCATTATGTCGGCAGGATCATTTAAAAGGCAACCGCGACTACATTGTGCGTCTGCCCTATTTCTGAGACCGTGGCGGCAGAAATTTTGCCATGGCGGGCCGCCACTACAAAATCAACATAGAGGAAACACTGAGTTCAACATCAGAGGGGGGTGTTGAGATTGGAAAAAGCCGGAAAAAATTGCGACAGACGTCAAAAGGTGACAAATGTGGGGAAAAAGAGCCAAAAACGTCGGGGGGGAAAAAAACTCAAAAAAGGTGACAAAAATGTCAAAAAAAAATTGTCAAAGACTGAACAAAGCAACAAAATCTCTGAAAAAAGCAACTACAACTTTGTTGTTATCCCCCTGTAAATTACGCCTATGCTTGTATGTACGATCCACAATCCAACATCACTATCATCTGTCTTCCAGAGTCTGAGAAAAATGTCCATTATCACCACACATTTACAATACCAGTAAGTATCAGTCAGCTGCTCGTGAGTACAAACATGTGAATATTTTGCTCAAATTGGAAATAAATATTTAAAGTGTCTGTCTGTCTCCCTGTCTCCCTGTCTGTCTGTGTGTCTCCCTGTCTGTCTGTCTGTCTCCCTGTCTGTCTGTCTGTCTCCCTGTCTGTCTGTCTGTCTGTCTGTCACCAAGGCAGGAGGCCATCCAGAAGAAGTAAGTCTAAACACTACACTCTGTTTATGCTCCAGTATAAGACAGCTGACACCAGTGTCTCAACAGTAAGCCATAACACACACTGATAACGTGCACTGACTCCTCCTCTCCACCCCCCCAGCGTGGAGCACTCTAAAAACCTGCAGGACCAGCTGAGACACCTGCTAAAGTGAGGGAGCAGCAGAGGACGCACCCCCACCCTCAGGGGTGACCCTGTGTCAACCAACAGGGGCTCAGCAGGAGGGTTCAATGTGGGATAATCTGCCATCTGTTTACTTTGGAACACACCGGTGGCCGGTGCAGCTGGGACAGGAAGGGATGTGCTGCTCTGTGCCTGGGCTTAAGGCCGGCTACACACTGGCTGCGTGGCGTAAGCGTGGCGTTTCTGTTGCGTGTCAGCTGCGTGGCGTTTTCTATGTCTTTACACACCAGAAAGGTGTCTGACGTGGCGCTGCTGCTGCTAGCCTTGTCTGTACACATGGATGTTTCCCATTGATAAAATGAAATACCACGTTAAACATAAATATATACTGATTTGATTACAGCAAAGACAACGTCGGCAGTATTGATGGCAAAATAGGCTACAGAATATTTCGTTCTGTATTGACAGGTACAATATTTGAAAATCGATAATTATTTTTTAAAATTACATTTATATCTGCATTTATGTCGAAACCTAGAGACTTTCAAACATCAACATGTCATTTATTAAATGTATTCATGTCAAAATGACATCTAAACATCTTTTCCTATTCTATTTAGCCTGGAAACGCTTCCAACACGCTTGTCTGTCGCGTGAAAAATAGGCGTCGGTTCTATTTCTAGCATGCACACGTTTTCTGAGACGCGCGTGTCACGCAGGCAGTGTGCAAGCTCTAACCCGTTACCATGGGAGCCGAAATAAAAACGGACACGCCACGCAGCTGACACGCTCACGCCACGCAGCCAGTGTGTAGGAGGCCTTAGAATTGCTCTGAGAAGCAAGGACCTTGGAATTATTATATATATTTTTTTTAATGTTTTTGATTAATTGTATCACACTAATTTATTAAATACCTTGTCTGTATCATCTTGTCTCCTTGTAATGCTGCCCTGTGAATCAAGTCAAACAGCACATAACTGTAAGTGTGTGAGTGGTAAAATGCAGACCTGGAGAACAGGCGAAATCTAGACAGAGCTTTACCAAAGCATAACTTCTGTAATAAATTTGTATGGGAGTCAGTCCAGCACCTTTTTTTTCAGTGAGTGAAGAGATTAGCTCCTGGCCTTGATGGTACAAGGTAGCAGAGCTGGGCAATATATCAATATTATATCCATATTGTGATATGAGACTAGATATTGTCTTAGATTTTGAATATCGTAATAAGTGGTGTCTTTTCCTGGTTTTAAAGGCTGCATTACAGTAAAGTGATGTCATTTTATGAACTTACCAGACTGTTGTAACTGTTCTATTATTTTTATATTTACCCACTTAGTCATTATGTCCACATTACTGATGATTATTTATCTAAAATCTCATTGTGAGGATATTTTGTTAAAGCACCAATTGTCAACCCTACAATATCGCCACAATATCGACATCGAGGTATTAGGACAAGAATATCACGATATCTGATTTTCTCCCTATCGCCCAGCCCTACAAGGTAGTTGATATGAAATTACAGTTTTTGTCACTTGTTTTCTGAAAGCATAGGTCATACACACACACACACACACACACACACACACATACACACAGAAACTGCCTTCAAAACAATGGTATGTCTTCTCAAAATAGTATTTTCTGTTCAAATGACACACACACAATCATGAATACATTTCTAAGAACCAGTTGAACACAAATGTCAAACGCTATTATCAATGGAGAACACTAGGATAAATGCCTTATCAGGGTTGTCTGTTTTTTGTACTCAAATAAAAAACTAAACATGTACTGTAATATAAACAAATGTCCTCGGGTCAAATTTGACCCATTTTTATATCAGAATTGTGGATTATTTGAACCAAATTGCCCCAAAATAACATGAATGCGTTGATGTGCGTTGAATGGAAGCCATGTAACGTTCTTGGCAGGTAAAATTAATGATTACTTTCATTGAATTGTGGGTGTTTTTTTTTTCAATTTGATAGCATTTGAAATAAACTGTGATCCACTCAACATCCTCTGATCTTAACTATCAGTCACAATAATCCACAATTTCAGTTTTTTTAAACAAAAAAAATAGGTATCATGTCATTTAAATAGTGTTTATTGACCATGTATTTAAAGCGTCAAAAAAAGTGACAAAAACGTTTGAAAAAGAGCCAAAAAAAGTTCATTTGCAATTTTGACCCGGAAGGACAACAAGTTCACGGTCTACGGGAAGACAACACAAGGGTTAAATCGCCTCCTCGTGCCTCCACTTGGCTCCCTTCCTCCCGTCTTAGTCCCTCCCACCGAGGAGGCCCGGGAGAGACGCTAGGAAATCACGGGAGGAGAGAGAAAACAAAGAAATGTGTTTAGAGAGATGAGACCTCCTTTCCACTGAAGCATCACATGAATATGTCAGCTGTTTGGGCTGAGTTAGTAACGCCTTCAGCTGCAGGAAGGCTGCTCTCTGTATCCTCGCCTATAGCTCCTCGATGATCCCTCCTCGATGCTCGCTCCTCGGGGCAGAAATAAGAGCTTTGAGATGGCTTTCACCGAGGACGGACAGAAAAACTTCTGGTTCAGCCGAGGACCAAGGAGTCGAGGAGCTATCAGATAAGGGCCATGGGATGTAGCCATACTCTGCCCAGCCTCCCTCATTGTTAAACCAAAGGGGCCCGAATCTCATCAGAGATTATGGCTCATCTTGGTCTTGCTATCCTCTTTGTCTTCCTCCTCTTGTGGCGTTTTTCCATCACATGGTACCTGCTCGACTCGCCTCGACTCTGCTTGCCTTTTTTGGTTTTCCATTACGAAATAAAGTCCCTGGTACCTGCCAACAGGTACTTTATTTAGTCTCACCTCCGTCGAGGTTCCAAGCGAGCTGAGGCGATACCAAAAGGTGTTGTGAAAGCGACAGACGGGTGTGTCCTGAACAACATTTTTAAATAGTTTAGCCAGCAGTGTTTTTTTGCTGCCTCCAGCTTCTTTAGAAACTAAATGTGTCTTCTGGCTGTGGCAACAACAACACACCTTCCACGTTCTGTGTGTGCGTTAGGTCACGGCAGTTTACTGCGGCGCCGCTATGACGACCAGCCAAGCTCGCCTCACACATGAGGCGGTACTAAATCTGCAATGGAAAAAGGAGGACGGGGCACTGCGGTCGAGCCAAGCCGAGTAGAGCTGGTACTAGCAGTGGAAAAACGCCATTACTGTACTTACACTCCTCCTGCTTCTCTTTCCGATGTTGAAGAGCTCACCTGTGGCCCTTTTATTTTATAAGCTCTGATTGCTAGTTAAAGTGCCCATATTATGAAAAAATCACCTTTTCTGGGATTTGGGGTGTTATGTTGTGTCTCTGGTGCTTCCACACACATACAAACTTTGAAAAAAATCCATCCATGGTGTTTAGAGTGAGATACAGTTTCTGAATGTGTCCTGCCTTCAGTCTCTGGGTGAGCTGGTCAAAATCAGCACGGATTGTGACGTCACAAGCCGAAACGAGTAGGCTAACCGCAACCATTAGCTCGTAGCGTTAGCATGCTAACAATTATGAACCTGAAAATGAGCATAATATGGCTGCTTTAAACAATTGTGTTTGTCCATGTGAGGAGTCAGAGTGGATAGTAGGATATTTAAAGGGTAACTACCGTTTTTTTCAACCTGGACCCTATTTTTCTATGTTTTTGTGTCTAAGTGACTGATGGGAACAACAATCTTTGACATTGGTCTAGTGTTAATAGAGATCGCTGCAGTCTGCAGCGGAGAAACAAGCTACAATGTAAGTTAATAGAACAGTGAAAACATCTTCACTTAATTGTTTTGGTGCTTGAAATGAGTGTACAAAAAGTCTTGGGTTCACAAAAGTAGCGTAATGTAAGGATAAAATAGTAAATAAATGTCTAAAATGAATTTTTGTAATATCACTTTTTGAGTAGGAATGCTGACCGGTGCGTCTTTTGTCCTCATAGGGTTAATTTGTATGTATATTCATTTTTTGCCACTTAGGTTTTGAGAAGCCAGACTTAATAAGATGAAATGCTTAATTGGGGGAAGGACACAGGCCTTGTGAGTTCCGAGTTGCAGCAGGTGTTACTCAAATGTACTGCACTTACAAGTGCAGTACAATTTGCATTTAAATGATGCATTAAAAAGCAATCTTCTGGACCGCTGCGTTAACATTTACAATTTCCATTTTGTGACAGCTTTCATTTCAGACAACTGTTAATATGACAGAAACAAAGACATGAAAGCAGTGCGCCTCCCAAAAATGAAACAAGGCCCTGCCCACAGAGCAACAGATATCTAGTTATTGTAATTCAAGATTAAGAAAGACAAAACTATTGTGGTGTGTCACACTCCAGACTCCACAGTCTCACAGCAGCCCAGGGAACACAAAATGAAAAGTTGTGGAAGGTCTTTATTAAAAGAATATTCCTTTGATTGGCTGCGTCGTCAGGGCAGAGCCATGATAAGGAGCAAAGGAACAAACTTATCAGCAGCCTGAAGGCCAACAGCTGCTTGACCCTGACAGCGTCCCTGAAGGCCACGCTGCTGAGTCCTGTTACGTAACGCTGCACGTGTTCCACACCAAGATGTTGAGAGTTTGCTGCTGATGAGCTGGGCATGCTGGCCTTCACTAGTCAGCAGAATCCACGTTTATAAGATAGTTATAGAATTATACAGATTCATATACAGATACTGTGTTTCTGAGAGGGGATACACATGCAAGAGAAACACTATATGCACCAACAGTGGAACATTTCAGTCACTTGACATTTCTGGTGTAACGGAAAGACATTTGAAATAGCTGCATAAAGGGACACTTATTGTATGCTTAAAAGACCATGCCAGCTGTTCCTTCACCATATTTGATAGGTAACTACCGTTTTTTTCAACCTGGACCCTATTTTCCTATGTTTTTGTGTCTAAGTGACTGATGGGAACAACAATCTTTGACATTGGTCCAGTATTAAGTGAGATCGCTGCAGTCGGCAGCGGAGAAACAAGCTACAATGTAAGTTAATAGGACAATTGTCCAGCTTGTATTTACCTTCACAAAAGTGCTCGTTTTGCCACTGACAGAATAATATTCTAAGTGTCTGACAACAGCCCTTTACCCCATGTGAAGGAGTTCAAGTACCTTGGGCTCTTGTTCGTGAGCAGTGTTGGGAGTAACGCGTTACAAAAGTAACGCAATTACAGTAATGTATTCCTTTTTGCTGTAACGCAGTAATATAACGCATTACTAATTAAATTTCGGTAATATTATACTCGTTACAATCTCAGTAACGCGAGTTACAACACATTTTAACGCAACATTTAGTGGTGCATTGGTTTATTTAAGAATTCACCAACACCGCGACACATTTCTTCACAGGAAAAAAAAAAAGCTGTATTATTTTCCTGTCGCTGTATTCGATGGTTGAGATGACTGCAGAGACAAATACATTTGCGAGATGGATATTATTTTCAGGAGTTATTACGCTGCGTTGAAGTGAGCTGTCCTGTTTCTGTTCCCGTGGTCAGAACCAGAGACGGTACGTCAGCATGTATGTCCCAACAGGTGACGGTACGTCAGCATGTATGTCCCAACAGGTGACGGTACGTCAGCGGCTGACAGATATAAACATGTCGGGAATTAATGATGAGGCTTGCTACACGTAAATATCATTGCATTTTATCAGCCGTGGAGAGTAACTCTGCCTGTAGTGGAATGGCTTCGAATGACAACCAAAAACGCTTGTCTTTTACTGTGACCATTTACTGTTCAGTATATTGCAGTTTTACAAACAAGAAAGTGAACAACTTGAGCCTCATCTCAGTAAGCTAGCAAGAGTAGGCTACACACTCTTAATACATCCATGGTACAAATGCGTTACATTACCTTGCGCATGCTACACAACCAAGGGGGTAAGCTCATAGACTGTATATAAGAATGGACCAACAGATCCCGTTGCTCTGGACGGAGACCAGTGAAGGCCATTAGAAGCACTTTTCCGGTGAGCGCTGAGCGTTACTGAGCAGCCTCCAACTGAGAGAGACAACGTAAATGTGACGTGAGCAACGTGTCTGAAAGTTGGAAGTCTTCTGGTAGCTGTGCTAAGAGAAATCTCAATAATTCCCAATCTTGCAGAGAAGGAGAGCGTAGGTATATGTAAGGAAATAACATGGACACAGGCTAATTATTGCTAACTAAAATGCTAGTTAACATTAGTAATTAAACTTAAACAGCTAATGTAAGTCCAAACTGCCTGCGAGCTTCTCCTGTACTATACGGTAATTCCTCTACTATGCGACAGTAAGTCGCGTGGTTATGACACAATCGTTAGCCTATTTTTACAAAAACGTCTGCTACGGAGCCATAACGTGAGGTACAAGGTAATGGAGCCTTTTATACATTGTTGTCGAGCTCTGAAGCGAAGCTTACCCCCTTGGGTAAGCTTCTCCTCGGACCGCGAACCTCCTATGGCGCCATTTTAATGCTACAAAGCGATCACCCCCCGTTAGCATTCCATTGACTGCCATTCATTTTGACGTCACTTTGACAGCGAATAACTTTACATCTGAAGCGTTTAAAGACTCTATTTGTCCATTGTTTATTTCTAAAGAAACACAACAATGTATAAAAGGCTCCATTACCTTGTACTTCACGTTATGGCTCCGTAGCAGACGTTTTTGTAAAAATAGGCTAACGATTGTGTCATGACCACGCGACTTACTGTCGCATAGTAGAGGAATTACCGTATAGTACAGGAGAAGCGCGCAGGCAGTTTCGTCTCACATTAGCTGTTTAAGTGCAATTACTAATGTTAACTAGCATTTTAGTTAGCAATAATTAGCCTGTGCCTATGTTATCTCCTTACATATACCTACGCTCTCCGTCTCTGCTAGATTGGGAATGATTGAGATTTCTCTTGGCACAGCTACCAGAAGACTTCCAACTTTCAGACAGGTTGCTCACGTCACATTTACGTCGTCTCTCTCAGTTGGAGGCTGCTCAGTAACACTCAGCGCTCACCGGAAAAGTGCTTCTAACGGCCTTCACTGGTCTCCGTCCAGAGCAACGGGATCTGTTGGTCCATTCTTATATACAGTCTATGTACACAACAGATAACTTCCGTGTAGCATACTTCAAAATAAAAGCACTTCCTGTGACTATTCGCAGTAAAACTAAATTATTGTTAAATAAGGTTGTGTAGGCTACCTTTTCACAAACCAGCTGTAAATCAAGTACTGCAAATAATGTAAATAGTGAGTTTTAATCACACTATAATTGAACATTTCCTTTAGAGTGTTTTAAACTAAACAACATGAATTTCTTATTCAAGTGCTATAAATAAACATTTTACAACAATGCCGTACTTTTAATTGAGTATTTTCATTTTCTCCTACTTGCCTATTATACGTTTTACTTATCTATTTTTTATAGATTTAGTTACTTTGCATATTTATATTAATTATACAAAATATGAATAATCTATGATGTATTAAAGTGGATGAATAGGAGACTTTATTGATCGGGTGGTGAAATTCACAAGCTAGCTGCCAAATCAAACATCCCCTATTATTTTGGTGAAAGTAACTCAAAAGTAATGCAAAAGTAGTGTAACGCATTACAATTCAGAGACAGTAATATTGTAATATAACTAATTACTCTCAAATGACAGTAACTAGTAATCTATAATGTATTACATTTTGGAAGTAACTTGCCCAACACTGTTCGTGAGTGAGGGGATGATGGAGCGGGAGATTGGTCCGAGAATCGGCACACTCCCTTTATCGCACCGTTATGACAAAAAGAGAGCTGAGCCAGAAGGCAAAGCTCTCGATCTACCGGTCAGTTTTCGTTCCTACCCTCACCTATGGTCATGAAGGCTGACGGATGACTGAGCTTCTCACCCTATCTCCAAGGGTCGCTGGTGTCTCCCTTAGAGATAGGGTGAGAAGCTCAGTCATCCGTGAGGAGCTCGGAGTAGAGCCGCTGCTCCTTTGCGTCGAAAGGAGCCAGTTGAGGTGGTTCAGGCATCTAGTAAGGATGCTCCCTGGGCGCCTCCCTAGGGAGGTGTTCCAGGCACGTCCAGCTGGGAGGAGGTTCAAAATTCTTCAGTCGAGTTTCTGTGCGGAAAAGTCGCCGGAATACACCATTTTATAATCATAGCCATACTGACAAATCCAGAGAGAGTTGTGCTGATAGTCTTAATTAGCTTTGTAGCAACTCATTTGGCAATGGCTTGAATGTAACGGACGTTCATTAATATCAAAAAGTTACGCACTAAAGCTTTAAGGTGCCTTGCATGCCTCTCCCTACACACTTAAAGTTGTTGTTTCAGTGCATCACAGTGCAGCTGATGCATTCCTCACTCATCATGTGTCGTATTTCAGTATGTAATGTGTGTTTGCTCACACTGTATCTGTTATCCTTGTACCCAGCGGATCTCTCTTAATCGCAATGAGACTACCTGCTTAAATGTATGATTGACTGATTAACTACTAAAAAGCATTCACAAACACTTTAAATCTTCCAAACCCTTCACCTAACTTCTGACCTGTATCACTAAGATGTCTCCTCGCCTTCAGCCCATATCCTGAACCCCCTCTCCTGCCTCAGGCACAGATCTGACCCTGTCAGGAGGGTTGAAGTCCTGCACACTGCCAGGCCATTTCCATCTCCCCTTCATTAACCTTGAGTCTAAATGATGTTCTTCCGCTAGGACAGCACGTTGTCTTGTCAGAGCCCCGAGGTCTGTGAGGATACAGGCTCATAGTTAGATCTCAAACAGATACTACAAGCACTTTTTTTAAGAACAAACTCTTCATAGATTTGCTGATGCTGATCCCAGCATCATGGTTCCCAAACAAATTTGTTTGTTCATGGTTTTCTGCAGGTTTCAACAAGTCAAATTTAAGACTTCTTAAGACCATCATGCTTGATATTTAAGATCTTATCACAACATCAACTAAGCCCTAAATTCTGAATTTTTTTTCAAGCCAAGTATCGCTAAACTTGCACTCCACATATAGCTGAAGAATCAAATCTGTTTTATGTTGTGCAATCTGAAAGAGACTCGCACCAATAACACGAAAGCTGATGGCTGCAATTTAAGTAGCATGTTGGTTTCATTTGTAGTCGTAATACAGAAAAATTATATATGGACTAGCAACTGAAAAAACTACAACACCATGGGGAAAAAAATTAGCATTACAGGTAGCGTTGCATGGACGTAGGAAAATTAAGACCTGTTTAAAATGAATTAAAGGTCCCATGACATGCTGCTTTTTGGATGCTTTTATATAGGTCTTAGTGGTCCCCTAATACTGTATCTGAAGTCTCTTTTATATAGGCCTTAGTGGTCCCCTAATACTGTATCTGAAGTCTCTTTTATATAGACCTTAGTGGTCCCCTAATACTGTATCTGAAGTCTCTTTTATATAGACCTTAGTGGTCCCCTAATACTGTATCTGAAGTCTCTTTTATATAGGCCTTAGTGGTCCCCTAATACTGTATCTGAAGTCTCTTTTATATAGGCCTTAGTGGTCCCCTAATACTGTATCTGAAGTCTCTTTTATATAGACCTTAGTGGTCCCCTAATACTGTATCTGAAGTATCTTTTATATAGACCTTAGTGGTCCCTAATACTGTATCTGAAGTCTCTTTTATATAGGCCTTAGTGGTCCCCTAATACTGTATCTGAAGTCTCTTTTATATAGACCTTAGTGGTCCCCTAATACTGTATCTGAAGTCTCTTTTATATAGACCTTAGTGGTCCCCTAATACTGTATCTGAAGTCTCTTTTATATAGACCTTAGTGGTCGCCTAATACTGTATCTGAAGTCTCTTTTATATAGACCTTAGTGGTCCCCTAATACTGTATCTGAAGTCTCTTTTATATAGACCTTAGTGGTCCCCTAATACTGTATCTGAAGTCTCTTTTATATAGGCCTTAGTGGTCCCCTAATACTGTATCTGAAGTCTCTTTTATATAGACCTTAGTGGTCCTCTAATACTGTATCTGAAGTCTCTTTTATATAGACCTTAGTGGTCCTCTAATACTGTATCTGAAGTCTCTTTTATATAGGCCTTAGTGGTCCCCTAATACTGTATCTGAAGTCTCTTTTATATAGACCTTAGTGGTCCCCTAATACTGTATCTGAAGTCTCTTTTATATAGACCTTAGTGGTCCCCTAATACTGTATCTGAAGTCTCTTTTATATAGACCTTAGTGGTCCCCTAATACTGTATCTGAAGTCTCTTTTATATAGACCTTAGTGGTCAATTACAGCCACTAGAGCCAGTCCCACAATGAGCTTTCCTTAGGATGTGCCATTTCTGTGTCTGTAGCTTTAAATGCTATTGAGGAGGAGAGAGGGGGGGACAAGGTGGAGGGTGGGGGTGTGGCCTTGACCAACTGCCACTTTGCTCGTTTGTAAGCCATGATGTCTCTCTCTCTCATGGGTGGGCCAAGTTCTCTGGGCGGGCAAAGCAGAGAAAGGGGAGGTAACCTTTCCCCTTATGACGTCATAAAGGGAAGATTCCAGATCGGCCCATCTGAGCTTTCATTTTCTCAAAGGCAGAGCAGGATACCCAGGGCTCGGTTTACACCTATCACCATTTCTAGCCACTGGGGGCCCATAGGCAGGCTGGGGGAACTCATATTAATGTTAAAAAAACTCAAAGTGACATTTTCATGCCATGGGACCTTTAAGACCTAGAACACAATACTTCAAGGGATTTAAGACTTTTTTCAGACTTTTTAAGACCCCGCGGAAACCCTGTTGTTATTGTGACTGCAATATAAAAGAGGATAAATTAGAGAGTCACAAAAAAAAAAAGTGAGCAGACACGAAAAGCTCTGGTCAGATGTTTGTTTTTAAGGTTGAGAAAGAACAGGATCTGTGATGGCAGATAGCCGTTCTGTGTGATGTGACTGAGCCGATAACAGAACACACAGCGGTGCCAAGTTGTGGAAGTTGGTGACACATGAGATACCAGCAGGCCTGTTAGTTAGTGGCAGCTTTGGGCTGGAAGAAATCCTGTCAGCAATAATTACTTGCAAATCTAAAGGTTAGACAGAATATAGGAATTGTGAATAACTTTGACCCAAAGAAATCCAAATTTGGCTACAATGTACAGTAATGACTTGACTACTGTAACGGTGTCTTTACAGGTCTACCTAAAAAAATCAATCAGACAGCTGCAGCTGATTCAGAACGCTGCTGCTCCAGGTTTAGAGCCAAAATACATTTCTGATCTGCTACTACAGTATGAACCACCCAGACCTCTCAGGTGGTTTGGGACAGGTCTGCTTTCTGACCCCAGAGTCAGAACTAAACAGGGGGAAGCAGCATTCAGTTTTTATGCTCCACATATCTGGAATAAACTTCCAGAAAACTGCAGGTCTGCTGCAACTCTCAGTTCTTTTAAATCAAGGCTGAAGACCTTTCTTTTTGATGTTGCCTTTCTTTAAATAATTGTTAATTTCTTATACTGCACAAATGTGCTACACAAATAAAGCTGCCTTGCCTTACAATATCAGATCAGAAAATTTATTACAAACATCAGTCATCACTTAAACCATCTTAACTGCAGAATCGCTGCTTTCAACATTCTTTACAACAAAGGCAACATTTCAATTAAAACGAGAAACAAAAATACAACTTCAACCCATGCATTAACTACCGCTGGTAAAAAATGAAAAATACATTCATTTGGTTCACTTTGCATTTGTATGTCTGATTATTACAGTCTAAGTTAGGCTTCAAAGCTGACAGCAAACACAGGCATGCTCAACAGTTCTGAAATGACTCGGATATTAAACAGTGAGACATTTAAATCATTGGCGCTGCTTGCTCTGAAACCTCAAATAACACGATAAGCATCCCAAGGTGCAACCTGGGGCTGAAAAAGGTCAAACAACTAATGGTCAACAGGACATTTAAACAAGTCAAAATATGTCTCTTCAGTCCAAACAGGATGAGGCCGCTTTAGCAAATGTAATCAGCGACTTCTTGTGTGAGACTAAAACACAAAAACAGTAGGATCACACATTCACTTTCTGTGAACCAGAGAGATGAGGCCATGTTCCACCTCATCTAAGGATCAATACTTTGTGATCACTACAGCAGATCAGACTTTTTTTTGGAGAAACAGGTCCTCTTAAATCACAGGTCTTTTAAAAAATAACAAAAACATGAAATAACACTCAGCACTAAAATACACTATTGTACCCTCATCACGTTGACTTACACACACATTACAGTAACAGCACGTTTACAGCAGACACAGCAGTCGTGATCAGCAGCAGATTCACCTTTTATGGAGGACCATTACCGCCAATGACAACACAAACACGGTAAAAATCTAACATTATGACAGCGAGTTAATCATCATTTTGAATAATAATTGTGAGGTAATAAGTCAAAACTTCGGGAGTCAAAATTTGGACAAATCTCACTCAACTACACATTTTTATCTCAAATTTGACTTAGTTAACATTTTAACTGTTCACTTAAAAAAAATAAAAAATGTAATTCTAAATTATGAGTCTTCAAAATTGTGACTTTCTAATTTCATATTTACACATTTTGTCAAGTCAATCGGATCAAGTCAAAGATTGGACTTCTCCTTAATTAAGTCTTAGGGTCTCATAATGTCGACTGCAATTTAAAATGTTGCAAGTCGAAAACACTGACTTGTTGTCTTATCATTTGAACCTGCCAGTGTTGCGATTGTCGTCTGGCAGACATGGGCTTCCATACCTTTCACCTGTGACCATGAAAACAACTCAACATTCATGTTCAAAATAACAATAATTCTCATTCACACTCACTGTATCAACTCAAAGCGAGATGAATAAGGCAGTAACTGTGGTGCAGGGTGTAATATCTACATTACTTTTTTAAAACATGTAATGCAGACTTATATAAGAGTAAGGACTTCAGGGTGAGCTTTGGGAATTGTGGTCCTATTTTACAACACAGTAAAAAGAAGAATTACTGGGTAAATAAGTAGGTGACGTTTCTCTAAGCTGGTATCATGAGATGTTAGCATGTGATATCCACCTCACCTCACAGGCATTATAAACATATACTCTTATGGAGTAGAACCGTTTTACCACTGAGTCTAGTTTCAGCAGCTGTGGTTAACACACTGCTGGTGCCTCGCTGTGTCTAGCAGGCTAAAAATCTGGAGATGTTGGAGCTACAGCCAATGAGAGTGCAATCCACGGGCTGAGGGGAAACCAGGGGGAGGAGGAGTCACCTGGAACCTTTTGTTGCATTTGCAACACGGACCAAAGTTGTTGTTTCACGTGGAGAAAACAGGCTATGAATAGTAAAGATATGCACTTACTGCATACCCCCCCCCCCCCCCACCTTTCTTTTCTTTCTTTGTTTTATCGCTGCGGATCAGCCACCAAATACTCGTAGAAATCCAAAAATCCTGTCTCGCATATGGTAGTAGGTCATGTGTGTGTTTTCATGAGCAAACAGTTTGGAGACCAGACTCGTGGAAACAGGATGTATCGGATGTGACAGCAAGCGTCATCTGCAGACCTCTCTGCTCTTCTTCCCTCTTCTACTCCTCCTCCTCCTCCTCCTCCTCTTCTTCCTCCTCATCATCATCTTCATCATGACAGTGAGTGATCTCCTGTGGAGGTTGAGGGAAGAAGTGGGGGGGCTGGATTTCGCTGATGGATCGAGTCAGCTGGTGCCGTTTGCACTCCATTTCCTTGAGGTCGACGTCGTGGCGGTTTCGTGTGGCCAGCGGCGACTCGGTGTCAATGATGTGGACTTGGGCGTGCTCCACTGTTGACTCATGAGGCATCTGGTGGGGGGGGGTTCAATGTAATGCCATCAGTCAAAAAGTACATAAAGCAGTCCCTCCAGGATTTTGCAACGTCGCGATCGCAACAATTCAAATTCAACCAGTCACCGTGAATTTGGTGCGACTCTCAATTTTGACCAATCACCGCAACTTTTCCGTTGTCGGCTCTCTGCAGCGGGCGGGGCTGCTGCTCGGTTCCCCCCGCGACAGACGCACGCGCACACACACACACACACACACACAACACACACAACACACACACACACACACACACACACACACACACACACACACACACACACGGTGGGTGCAGGAAAAACCGGAGATGAGACGACACGATGACCTAAATTGAGGACAGCTATGCTCGTTATTGTAAGTGCAATGATAAGTTAAAGTCCAATAAGTACTTTATTAAACCGTATGAATGTGTGTCCCAGCCCAGGATAGGAAATTAACTAACAATGTAAAGATCAACAAGCCACTGATACATATGTTCAAATTTGATTCGTTCAATAAATTTGTTATTTTTTGTCTTAAATCCACCAGCCATTTTCATATTATACCAACATTTACAGCCTCCTGAGCCTTTTTTGGTAAGGTTACTAGGAAAACTCTATACAACTATACAAAAAAAAGTTTTTGCAACTTTCACCGTCTCTCGCAACTTCATTGCAACAAAAATACAAAAGACACTGCAACTTTTATCGCAATTTTTTTTACAAAAGCTCCCGCAAAATCAGGCATTTTGGGCCGCAACAATCTCAAAAAAAGGAATCCTGGAGGGACTGAAAAAGTGCATGTGACAGACACAAACTGAGAAGTGTGAGTGAACCTCACCTGCACATGTGCAGCTCTGAACAGATAGCTGAAGGGGTAGTAGAGCAGGTTGATGAAGGAGGCGGCATACAGGTCCGCGTAGCGCATCACTTGGGAGGCAAACAGTGTCTGTCGGGACCCGCTGCGAAACAGACTTCCCGTCATGCCGTAGCACATGTCCATGTCATGGGTCACTTTCTGGAAAGGACACAAGGACATGCCTGATAGTTCATTATGGAAGTCTTTTTTGCAGCAGACAAAACATTTCTATGCAGGAAAAATCTTTCATTTCTACTGGGAGTGGAACCGCTGTTAAAGTGCCCATATTATGAAAAAAACACTTTCTCTGGGATTTGGGGTGTTATGTTGTGTCTCTGGTGCTTCCACACACATACAAACTTTGAAAAAAATCCATCCATGCTGTTTAGAGTGAGATACAGTTTCTGAATGTGTCCTGCCTTCAGACTCTGGGTGAGCTGTTCAAAATCGGCACGGCTTGTGACGTCACAAGCCGAAACGAGCAGGCTAACCGCAACCATCAGCTCGTAGCGTTAGCATGCTAACGCTAATGCTAGCATGCTAACACTAGCATGCTAACGCTAGCATGCTACCTCGTTCTCAGTAGCAAAGCACTGCTACAACACACACAAGTTCACCATAATCTACAAAAGAACTACTTCCATGTGCGCCCTCATTTAGAAGTCTCCCAGCTAATCCTGCCTTGTAACTGACCGAAGTTGTAGAAACAGCCTTTCTTTTACTGTCTATGGAGCTAGCTAGCTGACATGATCTACATCTGAGCTACTGGGCATGTGCAGTGCAATCAAAGATAGTACAGAAGAAGAAGAAGAAAAGAGGTCTCACTCTGTAGCTAAAACAGAGACCAGCTGAAAAGAGGATCTGCAGCAGTGAGAGAGAGCGGTGCAGTACAACACAAATATGGTGTTTTTTGAAAATTAAACCATGTAAACCTATTCTGGTACAACCTTAAAATACAATTATGAACCTGAAAATGTGCATAATATGGCTGCTTTAAGAACTGTGCATGGGCATACTATATTGCCATTACAGGGATAAATACATTTGTATTGATCTGTGGTCACTTCCTTCAAGACTGCTAGAGTTAGGCTGAGTATATTTAACTGTCTCTGCTTGCCTGTACTGCCTGCTGTGTTGATTAATAAATCATTTTGTAGCATGATGCAGAAATCTGGCTGTGGACACTCAAAAGAGTGTTGCAGCGTGGTCATATGACGTCTGCAAGATGAGGCCATCTATTCCTGGGGCCAGCCATACAATGGCCGCCTTATATGTTCCGAGTTTGATGTTGGAGTGGTTTAATGTCCGTGGATAACCTTCTTGAAAAGGTCAGAGCAACGTGATTAGCTGCGGGGAGACCACGAGGACCCGTGGCCCCAGCCTCTGACGTGACTCCATAGAGTATCTCCTGGCCAAGTAAATGTTCAAATGTATTGTACAGTCTTCCCAGAAGAAGGACCTGATTGTTTTAACGAAGGATGATGGAAGCCCGAGGACCTAATAGAGGGACTGGCTGTGTCACAAGCTGTTGAACACTTTAGCTGCCAGCACTTCCAACGACTCAAGTACATCGCTGAAGATCAGAATAAAACTAACGTGGCCAAAAACATTTATATATATGTTTAAAGAAAAAAAACAGAAAACAAAATCACATGATCCGTTTGTTTTTTCCAACCTTAAAACGAGAAAACTAAATTCAAGAAAGTCTCATTTGGGTTTTTACACATTCTTCCACAGCGCTGCGGAGGAGGGTCTGACTAGTCCACACAGCATTCTGGGATGGGAGTAAAACGTGCTCTGGTTTATTGGCATTTCTTTAAACCAATCACAATTGTCCTGGGTGGCGCTAATTTGTCCGGACGGAGCCACGGTGCCTTAAATAGTCTCAGGAAGGGACTTGTTTTGGTGGAACGTGTACGTTCAAAAGTAGTTTTAGTCGTGCAACAGAAAACTCAGATTGGACAGATAGTCTAGCTAGCTGTCTGGATTTACCCTGCAGAGATCTGAGGAGCAGTTAACCATAGTCCTCACAAATCCACCGGAGGTTAGAACGCCAACACAAAGGAAGCCCAAGGCAACGGACATCCGGCCTACATGAGTGAAATCCGGGGGAATTTTCGTCGGCAACGGAGCAATCCCAGAGGTGGAACATCGTGGATATAGACTACTAAAGCCGCCTACACATGATAAGTGGTTGGGTGCAGAACAGTGTTGAATTTACATGATTGCATGTTTTTTTTGTTTTTTTTAAAGATAATTTTTTGGGGCATTTTTAGGCCTTTATTTGACAAGACAGATGAAGACATGAAAGGGGAGAGAGAGGGGGGAATGACATGCAGCAAAGGGCCGCAGGTTGGAGTCAAACCCGGGCCCGCTGCGTGGAGGACTAAACCTCCCTATATATGGGCGCCTGTTCTACCAACTGAGTTATCTGGGCGCCATGGTGGGTGATTTTGTTGCTCTGGCCATGGGGTGGGATCAGAAAGAACGCATTAATATAGGTGTGTGCAACTATAATAACGTGTTACACAGGCCTACTTTTATGTTGCCTTCCTGTGTGTCCACTGTTCTACAGTCTGTCCCCAATCAGCACTGAAAATATAATTAATAATAACACATAAAAAAAGAGCACGTGATTTGGGTTTCAAACGATATAACGAAGTGTACACAGACTTTTCCATTCTTCAATCTAAAAAGGACAATGATAGGAATTGACAATAACAAAAAATGGGCCTTTATTGATTGTTTCCTCGTTTTTTTGACACCAGAAAAGGTTAAGGAAAAACAAATAAGCATTTTTTTGATGATTCATGATTATCCAATGATACCCGGACCGCCATTGAAGGTATCTTGGCTATTTTAAAATGGCGGGTGTGCGCAGGATGTCCCGTGTCATGCAAGTGACGATTCTCTCTGACCAATCAGTAGTCAGTCTGGTTTGGATTTTTTCTGATATCGGTGCTAAAACGATACTCGACTTAACCAAAAACAAGAGCCCAAAACGACAGTCGGTGACATGCTAAGGCCATACTGGCACCGGGTTTCTGTACCCAACCCTAGTTTTAATTCTTCCTTTTAGTATCAGCTCAGCTCACTCCGAACCTTGACTGAGGTGGTACCAAAAATAGTACCAGGTACTATCCTCTCACAAATCGTTTCACCTCAGCTCTTCAAGACTAAATATTGTGTTTGTGCTGACTTGTCAGGCTAATGGTTAATTTAAAAAAATACATATACCACAAGCATTTTTATAAGAGCAAATGGTTGGTTATCAATATATAAACAGGCAGAGCATCAGTGCAAGACTGTATGCATCAGGTATTGTTTAACCTAAGCTAGGAAAATACTGTTGTACCGGGAGGAGTAGAGTAGTGTACAGAAGCCTTTTCCATATCCTGGCGTTTAAACACAAAGTGCTTGTCTGCCTGTCTATTCACACAAGGAGCGCAGTGAGACCCAAGCGGCTACGCAGGCGAATTGCCGCTTACCGTCTGAAAAGACCTTTATCCTTCAAAATCTGGTTGACTTATAGTGGACTCCACTTGAGTGATGCTCTATTTAAGTGAAAGACAGGAGGAAGCAATGGGTTTGTTGGAGGAAGTTGTACCTTAATGCGTCTCTGCAGTGAGCTGATGTCAGGCCTCTCATTGCTGCTGCTGTCCAGGTGCCTGAGGACAAAACACAAGTGTGCTGTGATCTGTGAGCCCAGCTCTATTTCAAATGTGGTTTCCACATCATGCCGACAGCAGCGATCTCGCTTAATACTGGACCAATGTCAAAGATTGTTGATCCCATCAATCACTTAGACACAGGTTGAAAAAAAAAAAAAAAAACAGACACAAAAAAACAACTTTTTTGAAAGAATACATTGCAAAACACAAAAAACAGTTGACCTAACAAAAAGGAACTTACTTGTAAAGCTCAGCGAGGAAGCATTCCAGCGACTGAAGTTCCTCAAATATGGCTAAAAAAACCAAACAACTTGCATTAGTATAGTTATAATGGCCTAAATCTTTAATAACCAGAAAATCCCAAAACAATACTCTAATCTTTCTTTTCTTAAATCAGTCGTTTAACTTTCTTTTGTGGGCCTAGCACAGATCTGAGCTTTAGTGAATTATTCCATGGTCACATTGTTATGATACATAGACCACTGGAAAATAAACAAAAAATAGACTAGTCACATTTTCTGTCATGCTTGGTATGAGTATAATGTCCTAATCCCCTAATAAAACTAATATATACAGTACATTGTTTATTAAGTAACAGTGAACAACAGGCGACATCACCCCAATCCTTAAAGTGCTCATATTATACTTTTTGGCTTTTTCCCTTTCCTTTATTGTGTTATATATCTTTTTTATGCACGTTATAGGTTTACAAAGTGAAAAAGCCCAAAGTCCCCCCCAAAGGGACTTACCATCTCCAACAGAAAACACTGTTCACAAACTGCTCCAAACAGCTCTATTGTAGTCCAGCCTTTACTTCAGAGACAAACGTGGTCACTTTGGAACACACGTTATAATGCTCGCCTAGCTGCTAGCATGGCACGTCCTCATACTCTGCTTCTGACTGGCTAGTAGTCCTTACCTAGGTACTGTCAGGGCTCGCCCTCATACTCTGCTTCTGACTGGCTAGTAGTCCTTACCTAGGTACTGTCAGGGCTCGCCCTCATACTCTGCTTCTGACTGGCTAGTAGTCCTTACCCAGGTACTGAGCATGTGCGACTCCCAACAAAGATGGAACAGAAGTGAGATGTCTCACTCTGTAGCTAAAACAGAGAGCTCAACACACAGGGTGAAAAGAGGAGCTGCAGCAATGTGCAGTACAACACAAATATGGCGTTTTTGGAAATTAAACCATGTAAACCTATTGTGATATAATCTCTAAATACAATTATGAACCTGAAAATGAGCATAATATGAGCACTTTAAGTTTCAGTGCTGCTTAATAACACTGTATAATGGAACTGCGAACAAGCTAGATGTGCATGTATGCATGAGTGTGTATATGTCTCACAGCTCTTGTCAGTCCACACATGCAACTCCTGGGCCAGCTCAGGTATCACCAAGAACGTCCTCCAGCCCTGGCGCTTCTTGGATTTGAGGATGTCACCGAAAATGTGGTCTCCAATGTAGATGATGTCCTTTCCTTTAGCACCCAGCAAGTCACACACAATGTCTGAAGAACCTGGGAGTACAAACATGGCATTTTAGGAATGTTTTTTCATACTATGAAAACCATCAATGATGGGTTTTGTATGAAGTTGCAATTATAGCAGAGATTCTACCCCACACTGTGTTACATGCTGCCCACACTTCAGCTTGACAAGTGTTTCTATGAGTCAGCACATCAGGTCTTTTATTCAATGGATGTTGACTTGTAGTTTCATAAGCACAGTCACAAATCTATGACTCTTGTTTTTGACCATATGAAATATATAGATACATTTGGGGCATTCTCATCAGGAGTGCAAATGTAATATAGTCCTGTTGTAAACAAACCTTTACCAGCATCAGAACATTTGACTTTGTTTACTCTGTGAACAACCGTTTAAGCTGGGCCTAAAATCATGTACTGTAATTAATTGGTTAAAGTGACTATATAATAACTTTTAAATGTTTCTGAAACTGTAATTTTTCATCCGATGATCATAAATGACCTGTAACAGCAAACGAGACTTACAGTGAAAAGAACGCTATTTTTACATGATTTACAGCAGGTAGACGGCGCTACAGTCACACATTCTGAAGGGTCACAGATTTCAGCTGAACACCGGAATAGCCTGTGTTAGTGTATCCAGCCAGGTAAAAGGTAGCAGGAAATTTCTTTATATAGGCCTAATTGTATTTTTATTTTATTTTAGAAGTTATCTGCTGTAGTTATAGCTGATGCTATACACAACTAAAAGCTGAAAGGGAGAGTGAAAGACAGAGTCAATCTCGGTCGGGCTTTCAACAGATGGAGACATTATGGGATTGTAAATTATTAAAAACGTCCCGTATTGGCCCTCAGGTATGTTATATGTCTATTTCATTCATAAAATAACTTTACAATGCGCAATGTGGTTGTACATTAGTAACAGACATTAAATCACTTGTCGAGGGACTCGACCAGTGTTAGGAAGGTTCCTTATTTACCTCCTGAGTAAACAATGCCGTGCTGCAGAGGTCCAGTGTATGTGCCGATCTTCAGCCGACCTGTGGTCTAAAAGAAACCAGCACTGAGTCACACACTCGTATACAATATTTATTTATCTTTACAGCTAAAAAACAAAATTGCGGTTTGATATTTTAGTTTTATTTTAGTGGTATAATGTCCGTGCAGGCTCTTATAGTACACACTTACAGTGTCAACCTGCCGCAGCACTGTTCCCTCTCCAAAGAACACAGGCTTGCGGGCGTCCACCAGGATCAGGTCAAAGTAGGACTTCCAGGGCCGGTGAGGTGTGCCCGGCTACAACACACACACACACACACACACACACACACGCTTATTTTTCTCTCCTGGATAACCTATCATGACACCACACAGTATCTGTTCCAGATATTTCTGAGCAAGGTGGTTCAATTCAAATCTATTGAGATTCCTGACAACACAAATGTAATTAAATCAGCAGTGTTACCTTTGGGCCGTGGGCAAAGTCAAACAGGTAGGTCATAATTTTCTGTAAGAAGACAGGAGAGGGGTTTTTTAACATGTTGTCCCAGAACAAACGGAAAAAGGGAAACTATACTCCATCATTAACAACACCTGGCATTATTACTTCATTAGGCAACTGTCAAAATTAATTAGTACATTATGGGACAGTAGGTTCTGGTTTGCTTTAAAGGAACACGCCAACTTATTGGGACTTTGTCTTATTCACCGTGTCCCCCAGAGTTAGATAAGTCCATACATACCCTTCTCATCTCCGTGCGTGTTGTAACTCTGTCTGATGCACCAACCGCTAGCCTAGCTTAGCACAGATCCTGGAGGTAACTGGCTCCATCTAGCCTAGCTTAGCACAGATCCTGGAGGTAACCGGCTCCATCTAGCCTACTGCTCCCAATAAGTGACAAAATAACGCCAACATGTTCCTATTTACAGGTTGTGATTTGTATAGTCACAGCGTGTACACATAACAAGGTCACATGACACACAGCCATCTTCTAACCGTATACATACTGGGAACTATATTCTCAGAAGGTGAAGCACTGCTACTTCTGCTACTTGGGCGGAGTGATTTGCTCGCAGCACCTGAGAAGCCCCGTGGTGAGGAGCAGAGAGTTTGCCTGGAGTTCGCTCAGAGTTGGAGTAATAATCACTCCGCCCAAGTAGCAGAAGTAGCAGTGCTTCGCCTTCTGAGAATATAGTTCCCAGTATGTATACAGGTAGAAGATGGCTGTGTGTCATGTGACCTTGTTATTTGTACACGCTGTGACTATACAAATCACAACATGTAAATAGGAAAATGCTGGCGTTATTTTGTCACTTATTGGGAGCAGTAGGCTAGATGGAGCCGGTTACCTCCAGGATCTGTGCTAAGCTAGGCTAGTGGTGGGGGCGTCAGACAGAGTTACAACACGCACGGAGATGAGAAGGGTATGTATGGACTTATCTAACTCTGGGGGATACGGGGTAGAGCTGAAGATCTTTGCCCGAACCCGACGGGACCCGACGGGTTCGGTCTTCATTTCTATCATGTTACACGGGCTCGGGCCGGGCTCAGGCTTGCGCTCCAAGTTGCGCAGTAAACGAGCGGTCAGGTGAAGCGTTTCGATTAGCGTGAAAATGGATGCTGAGGAGGTGAAACGGAGGCTGGCTTCTGGAGGACTTATTTTATTTCTTTGTTCCAACTTCCATGTGGCCTATAGCCTCCGTTAGTCATGAATAAATGATGTTAAAAAATGTATAAATTACTCATTCTTGACGGAAGACAAAAGAGCTGTGTGCGTGCGGCGCAGTCTCTTTTTTCTTTCTCTCCCTTTTCCGCCGAGTGGTGCGTGTGCCCGCTCGCAGCGTGAAGAGCGTGTCGGCGCTATTTTCCGACATGCACTCTAATCACTGCTGATAGACGGCCTTTTGTACAGTCGGGCTGTAAACGGGTTCGGGCTTTTAAAAATCTGTCAATCAAAATGTACTTGTCGGGCTCGGGCCGAATTCTGTTGGGCTCGGGCCTTGTCGGGCCGAACTTTTAAGGCCCGATTACAGCTATAATACGGGGAATAAGACAAAGTCCCAATAAGTCGGCGTGTTCCTTTAAGCATTCATTAAGATATCTGACTGTAAACTGTCTGCTCACCTCTGTGTATTTATAGTCACTGTTAGTGGCCAGAAACACTTTGGCTACTTCATTCATGCGACTGAGGAGAAGAGGAAGCTTCGGCTTGGTGGAGGAAAAACAGAATCAACCACGCAGAAAAACTGAACAGCAAAAAAGATGAGACTGAGCTCAAATGTACTGTTTTACTACTACGGAGTAATACGGAACTTTTCATTCCAACTATAAAGTCCAAGTTGGTATATAACTTGGTGTGCATTTAGAAGCAGACCTTATTATGCATACTTACATCCTTTACCACATACTTCTCCAGGTTTTCAACAGTTTTTTCTTTTAAGGACCCCTGTGAAAATAAATAACAGTGGAGTGATGACTGCGACTGGACTGAGTGAGTGCAGGAGACGACTTACTGGAACAGGTTGCATGTAGATAAGCAAATGACCCTACCTTTAAATGAACCCAGTCCACGCTGTCTCGGACATCCTGGAACATGCTCTTATAGGACATGAAAAGGTCGCCGTCTTTGAAGCCAGCGTCACAACTACAGAGACAGTTCAAATCAGGTCAGCATTAGATTCTGCGTAACATGGAGTTCTGAGGACGCAGTGTTTTCACCCAGAACCACCTTCTTGTTCAGACAGAGAAGCTTCTAAAAGAGCTTTGAGAGCATCATGGGATACTGAAATTCCACTGAAACTCTGAACATGATAGACATTAAACCGGCTCTTATTCAGAATGTCACTCATGATTCCAGCAAGCTTCGCTTCCCAGAGACAGCCAGTATTCAGTATGTAGCCGTGAGTATGCAGTACCTTGTGTATCTGGAGCAGTTACTGAAGAAATCAACCAGGCAAGCAAAGAGGTAGGTTTCTAAGGAGAAATCAGAAATAAGAAGAAATAACACTAGAATTAGTGAGACTGACTGCAGACCTAAATATAGTCTGGCATAGCGTGTGTGTGTGTGTGTGTGTGTGTGTGTGTGTGTGTGTGTGTATATTTCAGTTGGACTTACAGTATATACTGTTTAAATCCACCAAATAATTCCATGATAATAATGTGTACTTTTTACTAGCTCCACCTTCTCCAAAATACCTTCTTACTTTTCTGTATTCCAAATGATTGTTAATGAAATTACTTTGAGGGTTTTAGATAAATTAAAGCAGCCATATTATGCTCATTTTCAGGTTCATAATTGTATTTTAAGGTTGTACCAGAATAGGTTTACATGGTTTAATTTTCAAAAAACACCATATTTTTGTTGTACTGCAGTGCTCTCTCTCACTGCTGCAGATCCTCTTTTCAGCTGGTCTCTGTTTTAGCTACAGAGTGAGACCTCTTTTCTTCTTCTTCTTCTGTACTATCTTTGATTGCACTGCACATGCCCAGTAGCTCAGATGTAGATCATGTCAGCTAGCTAGCTCCATAGACAGTAAAAGAAAGGCTGTTTCTACAACTTCGGTCAGTTACAAGGCAGGATTAGCTGGGAGACTTCTAAATGAGGGCGCACATGGAAGTAGTTCTTTTGTAGATTATGGTGAACTTGTGTGTGTTGTAGCAGTGCTTTGCTACTGAGAACGAGGTAGCATGCTAGCGTTAGCATGCTAGCATTAGCATGCTAACGCTACGAGCTAATGGTTGCGGTTAGCCTGCTCGTTTCGGCTTGTGACGTCACAAGCCGTGCCGATTTTGAACAGCTCACCCAGAGACTGAAGGCAGGACACATTCAGAAACTGTATCTCACTCTAAACAGCATGGATGGATTTTTTTCAAAGTTTGTATGTGTGTGGAAGCACCAGAGACACAAAAGAACACCCCAAATCCCAGAAAAAGTGATTTTTTCATAATATGGGCACTTTAAGCAATTTAAATCCCTTTGAGCTCTGGCAACATGGCTCATTATTATTTTATTACAAAACTATTGTTTTGTAGACTAAATTATGCACTTAGTGATCATTCAAACAAATGATCACAAACCAGATCAAAAATGATGCCTCAAGCCTAATGGTAAAAAAATGGCAGGCCTAATAATGCTCAGCTGATGCATCTTGAGTACATGAAAGGGGCGCTATGCAGTTTTGGCCATTTCTTTGCTGTTTTCTCGCAGGTTTCTCTATAGAGCTTCTCCTATAGCTTCAGAATAGATATTTGGCAGCTCCTATGTTTACTCGTGTCTGACTCCTCGCTCGGTCAGTCTGCCGTTTCCTCTTTCTCTGTTCCTCCGACAATGCTTTCCTAGCTTTCTGCTTCTTTTTCTTTTCAGCCATGACGATAGTGTGAAAAACTCCATCGCTCCCTTGTTTTTAAAGCTAGCCATTTCCTGAATGGGCGTACGTGTGCAGTGCCGTGAAGCAATTCGTGACATCGCGAGACCTGATATCACGCGACAATTCCTGACGCTGAGGCCGGTGGCTTGTCGGCCGAAAGTTGCAAGGGTGGTTTTTCCGCTCACAGGCGCTAGGGGGAAGCGAGACGACCACCATTCAACCCGAAAACAGTCATATAACCATTCCAATGACTCTGAAGCTGTTCAGTTAAGGTAAATTAAGCTAAAAAACTGCATAGTTCCCCTTTAAATACCTCAAAATCTTACATTGATGACTTTATTGTGTTTTAATACTTAATTCTAAGATTACTAAAGGTTGTGTTGTAGTTATGTTGATGGGTTTTTTCTTTCTTACCAGGCAGGTTGAAGAGTGTGTTGAGGATGTAGAAGCGGTCCGTGTCTCCACGCTGAATAAACTTGTTGGGGTACAGCTCTCTGATGTCAGGTCTGTGTAGAGTGAGCACAGATACAAACAGACAGGAGGGTAACAAGTGAGGAAGAACCAGGAGACATGACCTATTATACATACAACACAGAGATCAGTTTTTGCATGACATTGCGTTTCTATTAATTCCCTCTGCAGTGGGCAGAAATGTCTTGTCACCGCTGTGCTTGTTGCATGCATGTGCTATAAAAACATGATATACCAACAACGCAGGGATCTGCTCATGAAGACACTGCTCAGTGTCAACTTATTCAGTACATTTAAATTAAGTCCATCAAATGCTTACTTCGATTTTTTTTAATGACTACCGATAAGCCATATGCCTCGACATCTTTATATCTGCAATTGAGCAAAACCACACTCATATGTAAGGGTACAGAACTATGGTTAGGCAGTATCCAATGTTTCAAACCTTTAGACTTTCCCAATAGTTAACTCCACAAACAAGGTTATCTTAAGAACTACTGAATGGACTGCCATGGAATCTTGTACAGACATTCATGATAGGGCTGTATATTGGCAAGAATCTGGCGATACCATACGTATCACGATACATGGGTCACGATTCAATATATTGCAATATATTTCGATACTGTGTGTAAGACGATATATTGGGATTTTTTTTTAAATATAATTTTAGAAAAACTAATATTTAAAAAAAGACATGATGTGCATAAAAGTCAAAGTCAAGTTTACTTTAGGTAAACAATTCAGTACACAGAAAATCAAACTGCCAGTTTGGGATTGTGGTTCCCAGGTTCTTAGTGAGCTAATGTTTATATGCTAAAGTAGGACAAAGTACAGCCATAGCTACATTGTTAGCTTCTAGCAAAAAGTCAGGCACTGCTAGGCACTGTTAGGTACTGTTAGGCACTGTTAGGTACTGTTAGGCACTGTTAGGCAAGGACACTAGTGGTGTGTCTCAGCATAGCCATCTAGCGGTAGGGGGTTTAAACACAACATAAACAACTGCCTTACATGAATATTTTTACACGTAAACTTAAAAAAAAAAAAAAATTCAATATTGCGTTTTTGAAAATCTATATAGTATTGCTAAATAAAATATTGCGATACTTTTTTTTAATGCAGTATCTCAACATCTATTGGATGGATTACCATTAGGTCAAAGTTTCAATTGGTCCAATACTTTGTTTTATTACCAAATACATGGAAAGCTAATGACATTATCCCAGCCTCAGCTGAACTTGTGTGTTTATAACTATTCAGGTAAAGTAAGATGGTGAACATGGTGTCAATATTATACCTGCTTAACATCAGCTTGTTAACATTGTCCTTGTGAGCATGTTAACATGCTGTCGTGCGGCTGTAGACGTCTAGTCTCGTTTACGATTCATTTAAAGAATAGCGTTGTGGGTGGAATGGAGGAAGATTTGATGTGGTAGACTATGTTTACAGCTCAGTGCGAGTAGTGGACCTCACCCCCTCAAGAAGTTGAATCCGTGTACACACACCAGGATGTTCCCGTATGCATCCACTTTGAGCAGGTTGCCATACATCGCATCAAACACCAGACCTCTGAGAAGAATGAAGACAGGCGAGTAAAGGCAGACAGTCAGAGACAGAAAGCACAAAGCGCACTTGATTGATTTAAAAAAAATAAAATAAAAAAGGCAGGGCTTTGTGAACCAGCCTGGTGGGGAAGGAGGGGTCGTAGACAAAGTTGAGCAGCTCTTGTGGATATCCGATGGACACCAGGCGCTCCACCGTCAAGTCGAAGCCCAGCGACTCATACTCAGGAGATTTATACACTAGACAGACAGACAGGGAGGGAGAAAGACAGGCTCATGTGCACAACACGCAAATCACTCTGACCCCCCCTACAACAACACTATACAGAGAGTTTATCTGCACCACGCAGCAATGTCTTCCATATAAAACATTTCCTTTCTAAAGCAATCTTTAGTGTTTACAACTTTTGTGTGTAACGTGTTTAGTTGTTCATTGTCAAAATCTGTGTGGCCCGTTCACAAACTTGTCCTTTTTCATGAATATTTACCACCACCATCAATTCCAAGTATTCCTTTTGGCTTGAAATATTACATTCGCATTTGCATGAACTGGGGTAGACGCTCCATATTCATGCTCCATCTTGAAATACGTTAGCCGGTAAGGGACATACAGGACATACTACTCCGCCTTTCGCGTTTTCGCTGTCACATGATAAACTCACAGGTGCTGCTAATGCTGCTAATGGGTATCTTGGCTTTTTGAATCGTGAAGGCTACCGTAGCTGTAATACGTACTTTGAACTGTGTGGTGCGAGAGAGTTGATTGCGATATGTGATCTCAACGCTAGATGAGAGAAATTCCCACACATTGGACCTTTAAAGCTAGACAGAGTGATGCATTAAAATACATGTTGGAGATTGGAAAAATGACTTCTCAGATCATTTGTTAGCTCATAAATACAGCCGACTCAGGTATCAGATGTGTCAAAACCAATAGGTTAGATTTACATAAAAACTCTGTATTCTAAATTAAAAACAATTGAAAGAAAAGTAAACATATCTTTGTAATAATGAGACAGCAGTAGGATAAGTGCAGATTGAAATGTTAACTCCGGTGACTTTTCTCTTTAAGAAAAACCGAATGAATATAATCATCCTCTTAACTGCTCTGTTCCAATCACATAACCACTGAAAACTAGTTCTTTGTTCCTGAGGTATAACATGGTTTGATATACAAATTAGGAATATTGATGAATAATGACGAATGCAAAAACTGGTATCGGCTAACCCTCGTTTCCACCCCAGCCCCCTCCTCCTATCGTTGTGTGTGGAATTACTATTTTGACTGTCTCCAGGCCAGGAATATCTTAAACACAGCTGGACGGGAGCAGCTTGGGTTACAGTGGGTGCTCCAGTGAACCGGACAGAGGACTGTGCCCATAAGAACCCAGTCATTTTACACTAAAAGTTAGTTAGAAACAAATTATCAAATTAAGTTAAGTTTGAATTTTAAATTATAAAGAAGGAAATGTTATATGAAGTAATATTCCAGTTTTTTAAATGTATTGCCCCATTTTTTTGTCGTTTTTTATCATTATATTTTTGTGTGTTTAGTTTGTCTTGTTTTATTTGTATTGACTACTTTTATGTACATCTATTTGTTCTGTTATCTGTTCTTCAGTGAGTATGGATACATGCACACTGATATTCCACTATTATTCCGAACAACACAATATTCTGAATCATGTAAACAGCATATTCTGTTTGGATATTCGGAATAAGGCCTTTTTTTTGGAATGTAGCATTTTCCGATTAAGACATGGGATATTCCGGTATTAGAAGCATTCTTTGGACGTGTATACAGCGCGTTTCGGGAATATGCGTCTCAATCGGAGGTTTTCTTGCCTGTTTACGGCTTATGGTCAGCTCTGTGCGTTGCTATGGTTACTGTACACAAACCAACCAGCCAATTGTTTGCCAGGCTGAAGACAAGAGGGAGAAACACAGATACTTTTAAACATTATCTGAGACTTGGATATCAACAGGTTTTTGGCTATGAGCCGACCTTTTCAAAAAGCTGGTTGAAGAAATGAAAGAGGGACGCTGTGTTCACACGCTCCAACAAGTCCTCCACCGCTGGTAAACTTTGAAAAAAAATCGTATTTTGCACGGCTACATGTAAATGGGAATATTCACTTTAGCCATGGAAACAGCTTAGTTGGAATATCGTCTTTTTCGGAATTAGGGCAAAAAACTGAAATATGTGCATGTAAACAGGGTCAGTGATACACAAGTTGTTGTCTTGTGTTGCATTATGGTCCTAACCGGTGAGCTTAAAATTTTAATTTATTTACAAAAAAGAAAAAAACAGAAAAGAAAGAGTTGCAGACAACATGTAACACTAGATTCCTAACAATTGTGAAGCCTTATGAAAATGTCTACCAGGCTGGATCTGGCCCCAGGGCTGGTAGTTTGAAACCCCTGCTATAAGGAAAGCTTTGTGCTTCCTACAGTGCTATGTACAGGGTTTCTGCAGGTTTTCAAGTCAAATTTAAGACTTTTTAAGACATTTTAAGACCATTATGAATGATATTTAAGACCTTTATCACAACATCAACTAAGCCATAAATCTTTTTTTCAAGCCCAGTATCGCTAAACTTGCACTCCACGTATAGTTGAAGAATAAAATCCGTTTTACAATCCAAAAGAGACTCACGCCAGTAACACGAAAGCTGATTGGCTGCAATATAAGCAGTATGCTGGTCTCATTTGTGGTCGTAATACAGTAAAATGATATTTGTACTAGCGAAAGAAAGAACTACAACACCACAGAATAAAAAAATGAGCATTAGACATTACTTTACATGTCATTTAGCTGACGCTTTTATCCAAAGTGACTTACAATTAAGTGCTTTCAACTGTGAAGGTTCAAACTCCAGACAACAAGTATTAAGTGAAAATACATTAGCTTTAAATAAGCAAAGCTACAAAGAGACATATGAAAGTGCAGGTTCAAGAATTATTTTTTTTTTTTTTATTATCCGAGGTGTAGTCGGAAGAGATGTGTTTTTAGCCTTCGGCGGAAGATGTGTAGGCTTTCGGCCATCCTGATATCGATGGGGAGCTCGTTCCACCATTTGGGAGCCAGGACAGTGAACAGTCGGGATTTCGTTGAGTGATTAGTTCTCCCTCGCTGTGAGGGGGCAGCAAGCAACCTGCATCAGCCAACCTGGCTGATGCAGAACGAAGTGGGCGGGTTGGGGTATATGGTTTGACCATGTCCTGGATGTAAGCGGGTGCTGATCCGTTCGTGGCCCTGTATGTAAGTACTAGGGCTGCACGATATGAGGAAAAGCTGCGATGTGCGATAACATTGTTTAATACTGCGATGACGATATGACTTGCGATAAATATTCAAATGTGAATGTTAGCTATACTGTTCCATTGTCTTAGTGCTTTAATAGGTTCTTTGCGAACCTAAACATTGAATAGCCTATTCCCACTGAATAAAGAAATCAAATAGATAATTTTTGACATGCTTTTATTGAACATATTACACATAAATGAGGCATTATAACTATAAGAAATTAACGTTCGACGAAAATCTTTTAAACTGACCTTTGTTGATCTGAAATGAAGACAGATTCAGCAACTGCACGGCCTATTTCTCTCTTAAAATGTTTTCAGAAACACGTTTCGGTGAACTATTTTAGTACAATATGAGATCGTATTCTGAACGAGACGCCTTGACAGTCTGGCTTTGAATTTCCGGAGAAAAAAGAACCATGTGACGCGTTCGTCCAATCAGCTGCCGGTTTTCATTTTCTGTGAAATAATCAGACTGTTAATGGAAGTAAGTACTAGTGTCTTGAAGCGGATGCGGGCCGCAATTGGTAACCAGTGAAGAGGGCGGAGGAGCGGTGTAGTGTGAGAGAACTTGGGGAGGTTGAAGACAAGCCGAGCTGCTGCGTTCTGAATGAGCTGCAGGGGTCGGATGGCACATGCAGGCAGGCCAATCAGGAAGGAGTTGCAGTAGTCTAGACGTGAGATGACTAGAGCCTGAACCAGAACCTGAGCCGCCTTCTGTGTTAGAAGGGGACGTATCCTTCTGATGTTATGCAGCATGTCTCATGTATTAGACGTAGCATTTCATGGACGTAGTAAAATAAAGACCCGTTTAAAATGATTTGAATGAAGACCTAAAACACAATACTTCAGTGAATTTAAGACTTTTTAAGGCCTAACATTTTGATTTTGAAATGCTAGACTTTTTAAGACCCCGCGGAAACCCTGCATGTAGTGCTGCTGGCAAGTTACAAACACCAAATGGATAGAAACACATTAGATGATAGACCGTTTGGTGTTGATAACTTTAAAACGGCTCAGTTTAGTCAGGTTGGTCGGGAGCGATAAAGCCTGGGGGCTGAGAAGCACAGAGCCTGAGAAGAACTCTCAATGAAACAAAGCCCTGCTTACCAAGGTAGGTACGCTTTGGTTGTGGTTTTAGATTGAGGCTCAGTTCCTCACAACAGTGGTTCCAAATTAGAACCAATGCACCACATTGGTTGCAAATTTGGCAAGTACTGTTCCAGTTTAACCAGTTAAGTTTTTTGTTTTTTATTTATACATTTTACTACAATTTTACATGAAAACAAATGGAAAAAAACATTGCCAGCAGAGAGTATGTGAGGACTTAAAGAATCAAATAGGCCTGTAGAGTTGTGATGTACTGTATGTATTGTCTTTTATTCACTTAAGTGTATCAGTGAGACAATCAGTGCCAGGACATTGAGAGTGAACATGCAGCTGGTGTGGGCTCTAGCACTACACTTTGACCTTTATGTGTTTATCAAGGCTGATACCACAAGGCTTAGACTGCACTCACCCGCCAGAGTGTAATCCATATCAAAACCAAAACACTTGATCTTCTCCATGGCCAAGCTTCGGTTGACAAACACTCTGAAATGGGGGGGGAAAAATGTATGGTCAATAAATGCACGACAGCTGGCAGTTCACATTACACTAAATTAAATAAAAAAACAAATTATTATGCAAATTATATTTTACACCGATTTTCCTAAATAGTCTATGCAAATGATAAGTCGAATTTCATTGAACAAACCACCCAATGAAAACAGTATTTTTTCAAAATAATTCAATCAAACACATCTTAACAGGGCAAGTTACATGTTAAAAGGTCCCATGACATGGTGCTTTTTGGATGCTTTTATATAGATCTTAGTGGTCCCCTAATACTGTATCTGAAGTCTCTTATATATAGGCCTTAGTGGTCCCCTAATACTGTATTGGAAGTCTCTTTTATATAGACCTTAGTGGTCCCCTAATACTGTATCTGAAGTCTCTTATATATAGGCCTTAGTGGTCCCCTAATACTGTATCTGAAGTCTCTTTTATATAGACCTTAGTGGTCCCCTAATACTGTATCTGAAGTCTCTTATATATAGGCCTTAGTGGTCCCCTAATACTGTATCTGAAGTATCTTTTATATAGGCCTTAGTGGTCCCCTAATACTGTATCTGAAGTCTCTTTTATATAGACCTTAGTGGTCCCCTAATACTGTATCTGAAGTCTCTTTCCCAAAATTCAGCTTTGGTGCAGAATTACAGCCACTAGAGCCAGTCCCACAATGAGCTTTCATTAGTATGTGCCATTTCTGTGTCTGTAGCTTTAAATGCTATTGAGGTGGAGGGTGGGGGTGTGGCCTTGACCAACTGCCACTTTGCTCGTTTGAAAGCCATGATGTCTCTCTCTTTCTCATGGGTGGGCCAAATTCTCTGGGCGGGCAAAGCAGAGAAAGGGGAGGTAACCTTTCTCCTTATGACATCATAAAGGGAAGATTCCAGATCAGCCCATCTGAGCTTTCATTTTCTCAAAGGCAGAGCAGGGTACCCAGGGCTCGGTTTACACCTATCACCATTTCTAGCCACTGGGGGACCACAGACAGGCTGGGGGAACGCATATTATGTTAAAAAACCTCACAAAGTGAAATTTTCATGCCATGGGACCTTTAACATAGGACCCCTTCTTTGATATTACCTTCACAATTCCTGCATCCATTGAACTTGTGAGTTTATGGAGAGTTTCTGCTTGAATTTCTTTGCAGGATATCAGACTAGCCCCCCAGAGCTGCTGTTTTGATGCAAACTGCCTCCCACCCTCATAGAGCTTTTGCTTGAGGATGCTCCAAAGGTTCTCACTAGGGTTGAGATCAGGGGAGGATGGGGGCCACACCATGAGTTTCTCTCCTTTTATGCCCATAGCAGCCAATGACACAGAGGTATTCTTTGCAGCATGAGATGGTGCATTGTCATGCATGAAGATGATTTTTCTACGGAAGGCACGGTTCTTTTTGTACCATGGAAGAAAGTGGTCAGTCAGAAACTCTACATACTTTGCCAAGGTCATTTTCACACCTTCAGGGACCCTAAAGGGGCCTACCTGCTCTCTCCCCATGATTCCGGCCCAAAACATGACTCCTCCTTGCTGACGTTGCAGCCTTATTGGGACATGGTGGCCATCCACCAACCATCCACTACTCCGTCCATCTGGACCATCCATGGTTGCACGGCACTCATCAGTAAACAAGACTGTTTGAAAACGAGTCTTCATGTATTTCTGGCCCCACTGCAACCGTTTCTGCTTGTGAGCATTGGTTAGGGGTGGCAGAACAGAAGGTTTATGCACAACTGCAAGCCTCTGGAGGATCCTACACCTTGAGGTTCGCGGGACTCCAGAGGCACCTGCAGCTTCAAATACCTGTTTGCTGCTTTGTAATGGCGTTTTAGCAGCTGCTCTCTTAATCTGATGAATTTGTCTGGCAGAAACCTTCCTCATTATGCCTTTATCTGCACGAACCCGTGTGTGCTCTGAATCAGCCACAAATCTCTTCATGTAACCTGCCCTGTTAAGATGTGTTTGATTGAAATAGCTTTTGATTTCAGTAAATATGACCTCCTAATGCTGCAAATTCAGCAAATGACCATTTTCAGTTCTTTACAACTTATAAAATGCTTTGAAACTCTGTTGTGCATAATAATTTGGAACAGTGCATTTTGAGTTTTTTATTTTTGAAAAAATACTGTTTTCATTGGGTGGTTTGTTCAATGAAATTCGACTTATACCATAACGGTTGGTGACTTGAAAATAAATAAATAAATAAATATATAAAAATATATATAAATAAATAAATATATAAAAATATATATATATATATATATATATATATATATATATATATATATATATAAGTATTGTAAATGTAAATGTATATGTAAATGCCGCACTGCATAGGCTTCATACAGCACACTTCTAACTTAAAGCGAATAGCAGGCGAGTCAGTCTGGTGGAACATTTAAGAGCTACAGGAGAAACTAAAGAGCAGCACTGACTGAGCAACACTTCCTTGAGGTCAGGTTTTGGTGCATGGCAGACTGTGTTTGAGTAAGACTACCATGAGTCACTTCAATAAAACACAACAACAACAACACCAACAGACATGCAATCCTACTGGTTATTTATAGTGATCAGTACATTTGAAATACAAACCTCTTATCCCTGCCAATAGCCTACTGTTACCCTTCAAATGGTGAAGCTCATGTGATTTCTGCTGATTATGTTCACAGTAGAGCTGCAACGATTAATTGATTAATCAATTAGTTGTCAACTTTCAAATTAATCGCCAACTATTTTGATGATCGATTAGTCTGTTTGAGTAATTTTTTTAAGACAAAAGTAAAAATTCTTTGATTCTAGCTTGTTAAATGTGAATATCTTCTAGTTTCTTCTCTCCTCTGTGACAGTAAACTGAATATCTTTGAGTTGTGGACAAAACAAGACATTTGAGGACGTCATCTTGGGCTTTTTGCGAAACACTGATCCACATTTTTCACCGTTTTCTGACATTTTAGAGACCAAACAACTGATCTATTAATCAAGAAAATAATCAACAGATTAATCGACTATGAAAATAATCGTTAGTTGCAGCCCTAGTTGACAGATTGCATTTAAAGCACTACACGTTGAAGTTGTTAACATTTTTAGAGTCCAAGGAATTCAATTAAATTCAATTTTATTATAGTGTCAAATCCCAACAGGAGTTATCTCAGGACACTTTCTAGACAGAGTAGGTCTAGATCACACTCTAATTTACAGAGACCCAACAATCCCTCCCAAGAGCAAGCATTTGGTGTGACAGGAAAGAGGAAAAATGTCGATGCAAGACATTAAACAGAAAATGTCATCAAGGTACCAATTATACATTTTTATTAGCGCAGATTCTCTGTGTCCTCCCACATTCATTGCTGTCTCTGTTATTATTAGACGAGCACCAGAATCGTTCTCATACGTTGCCACCAAATAATATGCTATACACAGTATAAAATCAACAAAATGATCATTTAAATATTAAAATATACACTCTGTTGACACTGTATTAGGTAGGGCTGCACGATATGAGGAAAATATGCGATAACGTTGCTGAATATAGCAATAAAGATAATACTTCCGATAAATTAACAGATACAAAGGTGTACTCAGTTCTGTATTTCTGCTGCTTTCAGTGTTCTGCTTTAGTACAACAATTTGCTTGTTGATTTTAAAACAAATGAAAAGAAATCATTTCCAACATTTGTATTACACAAATTGAACATTGTATTGAATATAAAAAAAAGGCACCACTTAAAAAGGGCAGTTTTCTACTGATATGTTCTGTCAACTAACACATAAAATATCTTAGTGCCTTTTGCGATATGTTGCAGCCTTTTGCGATATGTATATTGCGCCAGTTGATATGCGATGATGATAAAAAAAAACAATATATTGTGCATCCCTAATATAAGGTACATCTAACTAAAACTACTGCAGTCTAATAGAACAGCCCATGCAGTACATCCTCCTTTTAGAAGCTTCTTATGTTCAGATAGAAAGGTGCTGATTCAACTGTCAGTTTGTACAGCTGTTTAACTGTACTGCATTGTACTGAGAGGTGTTTCTGATACCCTGTTTGATATAAATAGAATTGAGAATATTTGACATTGTTTGATAAATGACTTAAAGTGCTCATATTATGCTCATTTTCAGGTTCATAATTGTATTTAGAGGTTATATCACAATAGGTTTACATGGTTTAATTTTCAAAAAACACCATATTTTTGTTGTACTGCACATTGCTGCAGCTCCTCTTTTCACCCTGTGTGTTGAGCTCTCTGTTTTAGCTACAGAGTGAGACCTCTCACTTCTGTTCCATCTTTGTTGGGAGTCGCATATGCGCAGTAGCTAGGTAAGGACTACTAGCCAGTCAGAAGCAGAGTACTAGGGTGTGCCCTGACAGTAGCTAGGTAAGGACTACTAGCCAGTCAGAAGTAGAGTATGAGGGCGTGCCCTGACAGTAGCTAGGTAAGGACTACTAGCCAGTCAGAAGCAGAGTACTAGGGCGTGCCCTGACAGTAGCTAGGTAAGGACTACTAGCCAGTCAGAAGCAGAGTATGAGGGCGAGCCCTGACAATACCTAGGTAAGGACTACTAGCCAGTCAGAAGCAGAGTATGAGGGCGTGCCATGCTAGCAGCTAGGTGAGCATTATAACTTGTGTTCCAAAGTGACCACGTTTGTCTCTGAAGTAAAGGCTGGACTACAATAGAGCTGTTGGAGCAGTTGGTGAACAGTGTTTTCTGTTGGAGATGGTAAGTCCCTTTGGGGTGGACTTTGGGCTTTTTCACTTTGTAAACCTATAACATGCACAAAAAAAGATATATAACACAAAGGGAAAAATGAGCACTTTAAATAATTGATCAATTACTAGATTAGTTATTCAGGGTTTATGCTATAGACAAAGTCTAGTTCTTAAAACACATCCAGCCCTAACCACCTGACCTTAACTATAATTTTATACATTGTTAAAGCAGCCATATTATGCTCATTTTCAGGTTCATAATTGTATTTTAAGGTTGTACCAGAATAGGTTTACATGGTTTAATTTTCAAAAAACACCATATTTGTGTTGTACTGCAGTGCTCTCTCTCACTGCTGCAGATCCTCTTTTCAGCTGGTCTCTATTTTAGCTACAGAGTGAGACCTCTTTTCTTCTTCTGTACTATCTTTGATTGCACTGCACATGTGCAGTAGCTCAGATGTAGATCATGTCAGCTAGCTAGCTCCATAGACAGTAAAAGAAAGGCTGTTTCTACAACTTCGGTCAGTTACAAGGCAGGATTAGCTGGGAGACTTCTAAATGAGGGCGCACATGGAAGTAGTTCTTTTGTAGATTATGGTGAACTTGTGTGTGTTGTAGCAGTGCTTTGCTATTGAGAACGAGGTAGCATGCTAGCGTTAGCATGCTAACGAGCTAATGGTTGCGGTTAGCCTGCTCGTTTCGGCTTACGACGTCACAAGCCGTGCCGATTTTGAACAGCTCACCCAGAGACTGAAGGCAGGACACATTCAGAAACTGTATCTCACTCTAGACAGCATGGATGGATTTTTTTCAAAGTTTGTATGTGTGTGGAAGCACCAGAGACACAACATAACACCCCAAATCCCAGAAAAGGTGATTTTTTCATAATATGGGCACTTTAAGTCTATGAGGCAACCTGCAGACATTTTCCATTCCCTGTTTTCATCTTCATCAGTTTGACTTTTTTATAGAATTGCTGCTCAGCAGTGACTGACAGTAAAACTCTCACCGGGGAGGCTCAGAAGAAACAGCCATGCAGTAATGCAGATTATAATGTAAACATATAATCTGTGAGTCCGCTCAGACTGCACACTGGCCTTGAGTTTTCTATTTAGAATGGATGAGAGATGAAGTAAGGGATGAAGATTAAAAGGAAAGATGCAGGAACAAGGGGAATGCAACAGAAAGAGCTCACAGTAAAAAGAATAATCACAATGACCACCAACTGCTGCATCCACATGGAGATACCCAACTCACAATGAGTGTCAGTATGGATGGAGTTCTATGAGAGTTGAATGCAGAATCAATTCACATCATGGACATCAAAACGGAATTTAGTCAGTAGTCGCAGTTTGTTCCAACAGAAAATACGATGGCATACCTGGTTGCAGGATGGTTTTGGGCCAGATCCCTTGGAAAGCTTTGTAATAGAGAATACATGTAGTATTACCACTGAACTCATGGCTGCGGGTATTAGCACTGATGTAATGCTACATGGCTTTGGTTTGCGGTCTTTGTCAGCCAATCATCTATATTCTATTGGAACTGCCTCCAGTACCTGCTATCTATAATAAAGTCTTGCACGTACAAAACTCAACACATCTGACATTTTAAAGCATTCATTTCTATAGATTTCAGAGACCAGGGCTCCATCATTTCTATCCAATGTTTCTAATATTAATATGTTACAGGTCTATGCATCTTCTTAGTTCTCGTTCAGCTTCCCAGGTTCTTTGAACTTTGAAATTCAGGATTGGTCAGTCTAGGAAAAAGTCAACTTTGACGAATGTCTGTTATTATTTTTGAAACAATTAAAACATGAGGAAGGAACTTCCCTGCTTCTGTTCTCCTGTACTTACTATCTTATTTGCACATACACAACAAGCTAGTCTATGCTATGCTGTTCTGTTTGTAAGTACTCAAACAACAAGGCATTTGGGGTGGAATATAAAAAGGTTTTTATTATATTATTTACAATAAACGTCTTTTTCTTAATGACTACCATTTATTTTCATTAAATATTACTTGTGTCTTTGCTTTTTGGGAGGGTTGTTTGGGGTCGATATCTACACCAGGACTGCTGCAGTCAGTTCTCATTTCCTCTAAAATACCTCATACGTCCCCAATACTTACTAAAAGTAGAAGTATAAGCATAGACTGTAAAAAAAAAAAGTAATGTTTGCAAAAATGAAGTTTCTATAGACGTCGATGGAAAATTAATGTACTTCTCGTTTTATTTATTACCTCAGTAAACATTTTCATAATGAGTTTATTGTCTCAATCGGTAGTTTTAAGTCTTCTTCAATACAGCATTTTGTAAATTATTATGCGTGCTTTAGGGCCAGGCCTGACAACATGCCCCTATTGAATCATAAGCTGTGTTACATCAGCAGTGCCACTTCTCCTCGTTCACTTCCCCTCAGCCCTTGATATTACGTAACAGTATACGTCGCAGTATAACAATATAAAATTGATTTTCTTTTTAAAGTCTGCACTTTTTTTAAAAGGAGCAGAAACTATTGCTTTGGCTGAACTCTAGTGGTTTAACGTCTCCCCGTGCTGTAGTGATGTACCAGTAAACTCAGGGTGATCACTGTTGGGTGTGGTTACAGTTGCAACGGGGTGTGCTTAACATGTTTTTTTACATTTCATTCCATTTTCACAGAGGGGCGACAGACTTGAAACATGCACAAGCAGAAAGAAATACTGCTTTTCAGCCTGATATTAAGTTACTCTTCATGTATGGCTGGAAATAATATGGATATTTAAATTGTTGGGAGACTTAGTTTTTAACATGTCTAGATGTGTATGAGATTTCACAAGACTGAAGTGAAGAAGCTGTGTACAAAAAATTGTTCTGTTGCACTGGTCTTTAGGTGTACATTTTACCTTGTCATTTTTTAAACTTTTTATAGGGAAAATTAAACTGATATTCCAGTCAGTGATCCGCAGTTCAGTTCAGTTCAATTTTATTTATATAGCACGTTTAAAAACAACCATAGTTGACCAAAGTGCTTAACAAAGTTCAAAATCAAAGAGATAATATACACAAACAATACACAGTATACAATACAAAATAACCAACAGCACAACAACAAGGTCAAGATATCAAAGCTCAACTTGATTTGAAAGCCAAAGCATAGTAATGGGTCTTAAGCAAGGACTAGAATGTTTCAATGTTCTGAGCTGTTCTTACATTAATAGGTAGACCATTCCAGAGGTTTGGAGCAGCCACTGCAAAGGCTCGGTCACCTTTATTTTTTAACCTGGATCTGGGCACATCGAGGAGCATCTGATTGGACGACCTCAGTGCTCTGACAGGTGTGTGGACATGTAAAAGCTCTGATAAATAAGAAGGCGACAACCCATTTAAGATCTTAAAAACAATTAATACAATTTTAAATTTGATCCTGAAACAAACAGGAAGCCAGTGGAGCGTTGCCAAAACCGGTGTGATATGGTGGCACTTTTTTGTCCCAGTTAAAAGTCGAGCTGCTGCGTTCTGGACTAACTGTAACCGACGAAGGGATGACTGATCCAATCCAACATACAAAGAGTTACAGTAATCTAAACGGGACGTAATAAATGCATGTATGACTCTTTCAAAGTCTTTGCGTAGCAGGTAAGGCTTAACCTTAGCCAATAGTCTCAGCTGAAAGAAACTGGTTTTAACAACAGAGCTTATCTGTTTATCAAATTTAAAAGCACTGTCAAAAACCACACCCAGATTCTTGGTAAAAGGTTGAATATGGGAACCTAACGTACCAAGAGCATCAACACAGGCACTAAAATGTTCAGCGCGACCAAACACAACAATTTCAGTCTTATTATCATTGAGACAGAGAAAATTCTGATCCAACCAAATTTTGATATCACTCAAGCAGTTCAACAAAGGCTGGACAGTGTCCTTGTCATTGTTTTTTACAGGCAAATAGATTTGTACATCGTCTGCAAAACAGTGGAAAGAAATGTTATGTTTTTTTAAAATGGACCCTAAGGGCAGCATGTACAGAGAAAAGAGCATGGGTCCCAAAATGGAACCTTGGGGGACCCCACAAGAAAGAGGGGCAGCAGACGAAGAGCAATTCCCAAGGTGGACAGCAAAACTCCTATCTGCCAAGTAAGATTCAAACCATTTTAGGGCTATGCCTGTAATGCCAACACTTTGTTTGAGTCGGGATAAGAGGATAGAGTGGTTGACAGTGTCAAAGGCAGCAGTCAAATCTAAGAGCACTAAAACTGCGGAGTTTCCTGAGTCAACCGCTAAGAGAAGGTCGTTATAGACTCTTAGAAGGGCAGTTTCAGTACTGTGGCGGGGCTTAAAACCAGACTGGAACTTTTCATAAATACTAAAATCATCTAAAAATGATTGTAGTTGATTAAAAACAACCTTCTCCAAGATTTTAGATAATAAGGGAAGTTTAGAAATAGGTCTAAAATTAGACAAAACTGAAGGATCCAGATTTTTCTTTTTTAAAAGTGGTTGCACGACAGCATGTTTAAAAGCAGCTGGAACACACCCTGAGCTGAGAGATGTGTTAACCAAGGATAAAATACTGGACCCAACAGTGTTAAAGACATCTTTGAGTAAGCGGGCAGGGATACTGTCCAGCAGGCAGTTTGCAGGACGAAGCTGCTTAACTACGTCCGAGAGAACGTGTAATGTAACTGGCTCAAACTGCTGGAAGACAGCTGGGCATAAAGAAGGAACAGAGGGGTCACTGGTAAAAGCAGGGGATAAAAAACTCAGGCTAACAATTTTATCTATGAAGTGTTTCAGGAAGTTTTCACACAACAATGTGGATGGCACAGCACGGTCAGTTTCACAAGGGTTAACAAGAGAGTTGAACACTTTAAAGAGAACCTGAGGCCTCTGGGTGTTACTAGCAACCAGGTGAGATAAAAAATGAGTTTTAGCAGATTTTACTGCTCCCTGGTATTTATGTGGGGGCGTCCTTTAAAATGTGAAACGACACTTGAAGTTTGTCCTTCTTCCACTTTCTCTCAGCAGTTCTGCAGGTACGTCTGAGAGAGCGGGTATAGTCATTTAGCCAAGGTTCTGCAAGCGCTTTAGTGCGTTTCTCCCTCCGTGGAGCAACAGAGTCGAGTATCTTAGTACAAGTAGAGTCAAAAAGGTTGGTGAGTTCCTCCACATTAAGATTACAATCTTCAATACTGTACAGCACTGAGTCTTTAAAGGCAGCAGAAAACTGTGAGGCAGTTAGAGGGTTAATTGCACGCACACTGCGTGCGGGAGCAACAGTTGAAGTGTCCGAGCAGGGGACAACTATAGTAAATACAACGGGCAGATGATCCGACATACAAGTGTCACATATTTCATCAATGGCAACATCTAAGCCATATGACAGTATGAGATCCAAAGTATGTCCTTTTTCATGTGTCGGGCCAGAGACAGACTGCGTAAGATTAAAAGAGTCAATAAGATTAAGAAAATCCTTAGACATAGGTCTGGATTCGCAGCACACATGTATATTAAAATCACCAACGATTAAAAAGCGATCATATTTTAACGCAATCCCAGCCACAAAGTCAGCAAAGTCCTGAATAAAATCCTTGTTGAACTTTGGAGGTCGATACACCACCGCACATAATACAGTCACTGGAAGATTCACCTCAAACAGCTGCAGCTCAAAGCTAGAGCAGCTGTCAAACGGAATCTCCCGACACTGAAAGGCACACTTAAACATAGCGGCTAGTCCTCCACCTCTACCTGTGGTCCGAGGGGAACTGAGGAAGCCACATCGAGGAGGAAGAAGTTCAGAAAAGGTGTGAACTCGCCCTCATGAAGCCAGGTTTCTGTTAAGAACATAAAATCCAACTCACGAGAAGTGAAGAAGTCATTGAGGAGAAAAGTCTTGTTGGCTAGCGATCTAGCATTGAACAAAGCCAGGCGAAGAGTTTGATCCTCACTGCCTGGAGGCGCCGTACGATCCAGCAGGCGCAAGTTTGAAAAATCCACACCACCTCGGTGGATCCGAGCCCGCATGGGAGAAGATGGTGCCGTCAGCAGGTGGGCCTCGGAAATAACCTGTGAGCCAGGGACAACGGGACAGAGCCAGCGGCCTCTCATCCCCAGCAAGCGCCCGGCAGCAGGAACGTAGCGTCCATCAGGACACGTCGCACAGGTGGACGCCAGGTAAGCCCTGAATCTGACCAGTACACCTCCGCGTTTTCCCCGTCGCCTGTAGCGCTTCTTACGGGGAAGAACAACAGGTGAACGGCGCAGGTACTCAGGTATATCCGACAGCAAAGGAGGAAGCCTCGAGGACCAGTGGTCTCCCAAAACATGTCTTTCAGACAATATATCAGCAGATATTCGAATGTTGAAAAGTGTATGGCGATCATAAACGAGCAAAGCAGAGACATCTTGACAGTATGTACACATAAATAGGGCGATTGCAAACAGCAAACTAAGCAGACGAGGCTTATTTCTACAGCTGAAGTTCATCCATTTGGTCCACCAGAGACTGTTGATTGACAAAGAAAATGCTGCATAGTGTTGGCCGAAGAGGAGTTAGCTTTAGCCTAAAGTTAGCCTTCCTTTCTTCCCCTGTCTTTGTTTGTGGTCTCAACCTGGCCTGCGAGCACTTTGGGTCATCGGTGCCGGGTTGGTAGCCCCAGTCAGTGTTGTAGTATGCGTCTGCACATTCTCTGTAATGACAATACTGCCCCTCCCCACTCCGCTGCAGTGGTTTTTGACCGGGAATAGAAGTTAGTGGTTGGAAGCAATGGCACCAAAAACAACAGCAACAACATGAGCTTTAAACCTCTAAGCCCCTGACACACCAAGCCGACGGCCGACCGTCGGCAGAAAAGGCAGTCGGACTGATCGGTTGGCTCCCCGAGGTCCAAAAAGTGCCTCGGAACACACCGAAGAGACGCCGACTTGAGCGTACGTTCTGCGCGAGCGCGAGACAAAATACAAAAAATGAAAACCGGAAATGATGAACGCGTCACGTGGGTCTGGCTTGTCCAGCTGACCGATAATGGCGGCTTGTTCGAAATACGATCTCGTATTTTACGAAAATAGTTCACTGAAATGTGTTTCTGAAAACATTTGACGCGAGAAATAGGCCGTACAGTTGCTGAATCTGTCTTCATTTCAGATCGACAAAGGTCAGTTTAAAAGATTTGTCAGGCGTTCGTCACTCATCCCGTTCACCATTTCCGGGTTAGCACTCCAATCAGATTGGTCATTGAGTCCGACTGCCCGCCCTCCGACCCAGGGCAGGTCGGCCAAAATGAAGGCCGACGGCTCCTCTGACGGACGATGGCACGGAACACACCAAACAGACTGGAGTCACCGACCTCGCCAGACTGTCAGACGGCCGATTATCAGGTTGGTGTGTCAGGGCCTTTTAACCCACTGAGGAGACTACTGTAAAGAGGACCCATTCCTGGATGGGCGAGGAGAGGATTTTCCAAGTTGTTGTGATTTTTACTAGCTCAACCAGAAGAACCGGAAGATAAAAACCTTCCTCTGACCAGTTTTATGTTGGCAGAGCGCCACCTACTGTACCAGAGGTAGAGTTACAATCGCCATTCGTCCCATTCTTCCCTGCTGATGTATACAGGGAGAACTGACATAATCCGGTTATTTACTTCATTGGTGGCAAGACCATACCCTGGTTACTGCTGTGCATGTAAAAGCACACACTGATGTAGCCAATAGCCTTTGTGTCTGGAACAGGATTGGTCTATGTTTAAGACTTCAGGAGCACTGTTTGCTGCAGTCTGACTAACACGTACCTGTGGTGAGCTTCCCGTCGATACTTTTTCATGGCCACACCGTCCATGTTGGCTGGTAGGTCGGCATAGTTCTGCAGACGGTCACTCCATGAAGTCGTCATTGTGAACTATAAAAACACACAAAGACACAAGCTGCTCATTAAAGCCAGAACACTGGCTGGGCTGTGCAATTAATCAAAATGTAATCGTGATTATGATTTCGGCTCCCAATGATCACAAAAACAGAATAATCGAGAAAAACAATTATTTAGCTCATTACGTTTTGCAAGTAAACTCTTATTTTCTCTTGTGTTCTGAATGAAAAAATTAAGTTTAAACATGAAAAGTATTAAGGCAAATTTCACAGTTGTATGTGTTTTTTTATACTGTTGATTTATTAAACTTTTTCCACTGTTTTTTAAGTTCAATAAATGCAACATCTTTCCAGAAGTCAATGAGTAATCGTGTTAAATTATCGTGATTTCAATATTGACCGAAATAATTGTGATTATATTTTTTTCCATAATCAAGCAGCCCTAGAAAACACACACACACACACACACACACACACACACACACACACACACACACAGCTTGTGAGACTCTATTCTTAATTTAAGTAAGATTAGTGTGTTAAATAGTGACATTGACTATAGATTGTAGCGGGTCTACTCACAGGGAGTGACCCAATGATATAATATCCTGAGGATTAACAGGATATAATATAATACATTTACATTTCCCCTCTGAACTAAAAAGGTAAAAATGTAACACGTTTAACTGTAGCAAAAAAACAGCACATTCCTTCTGGTCATGCAGCAAACTTTATTAATGTTGGAAAAGTATTTTTACTGTTTCTCTAAAGCTTTTGGGAAAAGTTTGGAACCTAACCCTATACTGATATTGAAAGTTAAAGTTATTGATAAGTGATAAGTCCCTTATCTCTTCACAAAAAGAAGCCTATTGAATATGGGATGGTGATTGCGAAGAAATAGATTTCTGTGGCTACATATGACCTGTGGTTGGGAGACATGTTCAACACAACATTTGGAGAGACTGATGTACGAGAACTTAGATCATGTCCTCCTACACAATCTGGACTGTGGTCATAACATCTACATCTTATAACTTATTCCCTGTTATATATTGTTCTAAATGTATATTATTTCATTTTCTTGTTTGTCAAGCAATTCTAATTCTATTATGTCTTTTCGGAGTCATAGTTAATATTTAATAATAAGCTATTGTAGGGCTGGGCGATATGGAGAAAACAAATATCACGATATTTTTGACCAAATACCTCGATATTGTAGTGTTGACTATTGGTGCTTTCACAAAATATTTACACAATGAGATTTTAGATCAATAATCATCAGTAATGTGGATATAATGACTGAGTGGGTAAAGGCAAATAATAGAACAGTTACAACAGTCTGGTAAGTTCAGAAAAGTACATCACTTTACTCTAATGTAGCCTTTAAAACCAGGAAAAGACAACACTTATGCCATATTACGATATCCAAAATCTAAGACGATATCTAGTCTCATATCACGATATGGATAGAATAGATATATTGCCCAGCTCTAAGCTATTGCACTGTTCAATCCCTGCACTGTTCACTTTTGCACTACCACCACTGCACACAGTCTACCATAGCACCTTTAAATTTCTGTGAGATATTTTTATGTATGTGAGATATATGTGTGTGTATATATATATATATATATATATATATATATATATATATATCTCACATACATAAGATTGTCTAAGCTACTGGATGCCTAAAATTTCCCTCAAGATGAATAAAGTATCTATCTATCTATCTATCTACCTACCTACCTACCTACCTATCTAGATACAGGAGATGTGTTTAATAACATATATGAGACCCTGTATTGAGATTATTTAAATGGCAGGCTGCGGTCGCTTTATAGTGCCTTACTGTGTATACATATATTGGTGTGTACTTTTTCTCTTTACTCTTGTAGTCTTGGATATCCACTTGTCTTTTTGACAAGACATTTATTCTGTTATTTCATTTTTATCCATGGTCTGCTGTGATTCTGATGTGCTACGTTCTGTATATATTCTTTTTTTTTTTTTAAGTAGCAAAAAAACTATGAATTGATCTACAGTGGCCATTAAATAAAATACTACATTTTAAGAAGTGTTTGCCTAATAACAAAAGTTAATTGATGCAGTCTTCTTCCACCAAACAGAATGTAAAAGTTAGATTTGATGACACTAACGTTAATTATTGGAATATAACGTTACTATAAACCGATGCTACTAATGGCATACGTACAGTTTAGTGTCCCAAATTATTTTCCAAAAACTGAGTGTCCCAAATGATGAGGGTCTTATGTGAGACAGGTTACCCTAAACCTAACAGCTGTTAAACAGGTGGTTTAGCAGCTTCATAATGAAGGACATTGTAAGGGGAATTTGGGACACTAACCTGCACGTACACCGCTACTAACTGACCCTGACGGTAGAACACAGATGTATGTATCAGTCGGTCGTGTTACATACAGGGCCATATGATCACACACAAGCCAGATTTGTAAACAGAGTGTGGAATAACGTTGGTGCTTCCTCCGAACAAGAGGAGACACGTAGAGGCTAGGCTAAAGTTAGCTCGGTGTCCCGTCAACAAGGCAGTGGAACTTGCCAAAGCTAACATTAGCGAGCCAATAACTGACTGGTCCGTTATGTTCCAGCTGGACGGTCAACTCTTATACCAGCTAACAAATGAAAACTGCTAAATAATAAGAATTGTAGCCACGTTTAAAACAGCACATGAAGAGGTAACTGTGGCGGCTGTCTCCATTTGGGTTCAAACACGGTTTACCGCAGACTGTAAGATTTAAAAACAATGTCGACAACACAACAACACTACTTACCACCTTCTTTTTCTTCTTCTTCTTCCTTCTTCTTCTTCTTCCTCCTCCTCTTCTTCTCAAGGGGGTAAGCGTCTCCTAACAACCCGTAGATTCTATGGCGCCATTTTGATGCTAATAAGCACTCACCCCCCGTTAGCATCCCATTGACTGCCATTCATTTTGACGCCACTTTGACAGCGAATAACTTTACATCTGAAGCGTTTAAAGACTTTATTTGTCCATTGTTTATTTCTAAAGAAACACGACAATGTATAAAAGGCTCCATTACCTTGTACCTCACGTTATGGCTCCGTAGCAGACGTTTTTGTAAAAATAGGCTAACGATTGTGTCATAACCACGCGACTTCCTGTCGCATAGTAGAGGAATTACCGTATAGTACAGGAGAAGCTCTCAGGCAGTTTGGACTTCCATTAGCTGTTTAAGTTTAATTACTAATGTTAACTATCATTTTAGTGATCAATAATTAGCCTGTGTCTATGTTATCTCCTTACATATACCTACGCTCTCCGTCTCTGCTAGATTGGGAATGATTGAGATTTCTCTTGGCACAGCTACCAGAAGACTTCCAACTTTCAGACAGGTTGCTCACGTCACATTTACGTCGTCTCTCTCAGTTGGAGTCTGCGCAGTAACGCTCGGCGCTCACCGGAAAAGTGCTTCTAATATCCTTCACTACGGTGGCCGACAGGGGCAGACGCCCTGCAACTTAAGAAAACACACGCAAATTGACAAAACACAAGCAAATTAAGAAAACAACTTCATTAATTTGACAACACATGCGCAGCATTCAGCAAACGCGCTGTAAATACACACAACACAACTAAATAGATAAACGCACTGCAAATATGAAACGATGCAAAAAGAAAAGCACACAAACCCCGAAAACAAATGCAACAAAAAAACGCTGCATCCAGATTACACAACGGAAGTTCTCCAGACCTCTAGAGGGAGCAGCTAGTGGAACAGCTGGATTTTCGACCGTTATTAACCGATATTAAATTCATATTATTATTATTATTATTATTATTATTATTATTATTATTATTATTATTATTATTATTATTATTAATAACATAATATATTATTAATATACAGACCCCGAGCTTCGGCTTTTCAAAATAAAAGCTCGCGTCTGGTCCGCTATGTGTACCTTGGTGTGTTGGATGTTTGTGAACTAAACAGTACGACAATCATACTAATGAATACAATAACTTTTTCAGCAGATGTCTTACTTACAACACGTTGGAGTTAGCAAAGCAGTTTTGTGTTTATGTGTGAGCGGGATTTATTCAGTTTGATAAATCCCACGGTAAATTGGCTGGTTTACTAACAGGGAGGGACTAGAAATCCTGTCTGGTTTTTGTATTTCAAGAGCGAATTGCTCCACAATATGAATACAGATTGATCACTTATTTTGTTGGTAACCGTTGTTGTATAATCACAATATTACACTTGAGGAGGCCTATACTTCAGTAATTTCGGACCTCGAAATTAAACCCTCTGATGTAATATGGCTTAAACAAACGTCAACGTTAAACGCTGATGCAGTTTTAAATGTTTTATCACCACGAGTTTACAGACGTCTCTGCTGATGAGTATCACCTGGGACCTGAGCCGAGACACACCCACCAAACCAGAGAAAACATATCTCAAACATAGATTTAATATTTACAGTCTATGCAGTTTCTCTCTCTCTCTCTCTCTCTCTCTCTCTCTCTCTCTCTCTCTCTCTCTCTCTCTCTCTCTCTCTCTCTCTGTGTCTCTCTCTCTCTCTCTCTCTCTCTCTCTCTCTCTCTCTCCCTCCCTCTCTCCCCGTGAGGTCGAAAATCCAGCTGTTCCACTAGCTGCTCCCTCTAGAGGTCTGGAGAACTTCCGTTGTGTAATCTGGATGCAGCGTTTTTTTGTTGCATTTGTTTTCTGGGTTTGTGTGCTTTTCTTTTTGCATCATTTCATATTTGCAGTGTGTTTATCTATTTGGTTGTGTTGTGTGTATTTGCAGTGCGTTTATGTATTTGGTTGTGTTGTGTGTATTTGCAGTGCATTTATGTATTGGTTGTGTTGTGATATTTGCAGTGCGTTTGCTGAATGCTGCGCATACGTTGTCAAATTAATGAAGTTGTTTTTCTTTTTGCATCGCTTCTTTTTTCGGGGTTTGCGTGTTTTTCTTTTTGCATCGTTTCATATTTGCAGTGCGTTTATGTATTTGGTTGTGTTGTGTGTATTTGCAGCGCGTTTGCTGATTGCTGCACATGTGTTGTCAAATTAATGAAGTTGTTTTCTTAATTTGCTTGTGTTTTGTCTATTTGCGTGTGTTTTCTTAAGTTGCAGGGCGTCTGCCCCTGTCGGCCACCGTACTTCACTGGTCTCCGTCCAGAGACACAGGATCTGTTGGTCCACTCTTATATACTGTCTATGCTGCTTCTTCTTCTTCTTCTTCTTCTTCTTCTTCTTCTTCTTCTTCTTCTTCTTCTAGTGGAGAATTACAGCCGGGCGGAGCATTATTGCCACCAGCTGTACAGTTACACTCATAGATATAGAACAGTTCTATATCTATGGTTACACTTATGTCTTTGTCATCAGTCTGGTGTGTGTTTGTATAAAAATGGTGAAGACATGCTCCAAAACTGAATTATCAGCACTAAATTTGGAAGACTTGTTAAAGGTCCATGTGTTTAATGTGTTTAATGTGTGGTTCTGCGGAGGCTCCACGCAGAGCTTTCGCCGTAGCCTACGTAGTTGGTCTGATGTTTATACTTGTGCGTTGGTGTGTGCGTCACCCGGCATGTGTGTGTGTGTGTGTGGGGAGTGGGTGATAGAGCGAGGGAGAAAGTGGACGATTAGCTTCGGAGGACGTAGTGACTGGCTGTTTTATGCTTCTGGGTCAACTCCACGCCGTAGTGGCAAACCCCATAGACTGTCGTGCTAAAATATTAATCTTCTTTGTTTGGCCTTTTCTTGCTTAGATTTTGTAAAAAGTATCGAGAAACGTTACTGACATATAGACACTTTACAAACGGATAACCCCGTCATTGTAACCAAAATATGTCTGAGTTTATTTGCAGAGCTGATGTCAGTGAACTAGCATGTTGCTACTCCCCACAGCAGGCTGCTTGAAACCCCCACTATCATCACACAGAACCAGTTCACCAATCACAGTCCTTGCGTTCTGCATCGGCGACGCAGAGGGGTCTGCGGGGGTACGCCGTCGATTCGACGCAGAAGCATAAATCAGCCTCATAGTGAGAGAAACAAAGTGTCTCCCCTGTTCTTTCTGACCACGGTGGGAAATCTGGAGCAGGAGAAGTTAACCCTCTCCTTGATTTCATGTTGTTTATGGAGAAAGAGAACCAGGAAATGAGTCGGGGGAAATGCAACGCTACCAAGCCACGGCCGAGCGACGTACGTCACCGTGACGTGTAGTTAAATTTTTCGAGAGGTGCACTCCGGCATAGGTTTGTGTTTCCACGTAGGTATACGTAGCAACGGCGTAGATTTTACAAAGAAGTATAAATCAAGCTTAAGTCCAATGCCACCACTGATAGGGGCATCTGTAACACTTTGCCTAAATAGTGACCTTTTCTAGTTCTGTGCTGTTGGCACTTCAAATCTGATGCCTGCAGTGCGCCGTAAAAAAGCATCATTTGAGGCGTGTCAAATGAAACGCCTCAATTATTTCAGTTTGGACCTTTATTTATGTATCACTTAATCAGTTGTGCATACAGTACTGTCTAACTTCTATCTGTGGACATTTTGCATGCAGTTTGTATGCACAAAATACACCCTAATGCATTGTTATCAACTGGTATTGCTAACAATGGCTAACCAGGTAGAGGAAACCCCACTCTGAAATCCGACTTGTTGAACGTTGTCAACTGGGGTGTGACATCATTCCCAGCTCCAGCTTCCTAGTTCCGAGGTAAATGGAACGCACTTTTAATTAGCTCTACTGTCTTATTTGTTTCTCTGAATCAGTCTCACACACAGTACTGTCTAACTTCTATCTGTGGACATTTTGCATGCAGTTTGTATGCACAAAATACACCTTAATGCATTGTTATCAACTGGTATTGCTAATAAATGGCTAACCTGGATAGAGCAAACCCACTGTGAAATAACGATTATTCTGACTTGTTTTGCTGGAACACGGTCAACTCGGGTGTGACGTCATTTCCAGCCCCGGCTTCCGACTTCCCATGGTACTGAAACACTATGACGCATTAGCGCCTGTCTCTTTAGGCTCCTCTGAGCCCACTCTGCTCCAATTGTTTAACATTTTTGGGTCCACCGCATCTGCACTCTTGCAGTTTCTGCACTGTAATGGCACTGTAGTGGCATATTCTACCTATATATGTATATATTATACATTGTCATGTTCATAATTCAACCCTGTTATCATACAGCTGCCTGACTGAGAAAGGGGTGTGGTCTACCTGTGGATCTGGCCAAAGAAAGCCATGAGGTTTTCACAGTAGGAGGCTGGTTAGGCAGCTAAGGGAAAAAGGCCGAGGCATTGTGTTTCGGACGTCTTCTCATGCTCCAAGTTATGTTTAGTTCTGTTGACATCTTTTAAGAATACACTGTCTACAACGTGCTACCCAGCCCAGCCTACCTACACATCTGGGGCAAAAGTGAGTTTCCAACCTCTCTGCCCCAGAAAGGGTACTCTGGAGCACAATCTTAGCAGCTGCCCAACAGCCCTGGGGAAGGCAGCTACTGCTGGCGACACAACCAGGTGCTGAAAGCTGTGGCTGAGGCCATCTAAAGTGCAGTGGCCAACGACAAATGCGTCCGCAGTCAGAGGAAAATCTCCTTTGAGGGCTAGAGAGAAGCCACGACCAAATCCTACACCATCAACCAGTCTGCTCACATTGGCATCGAACTGGGAGCTGCAAGTTGACTTGGGCAGGCAGCTCAAGTTCCCAGACTATGTGACACCTTCTTCCTTGAGGCCAGACATGGTGATAACATCTGTTTCTTGTAGGCAGGTCCTCTTATAGAGCTGACAGTCCCCTGGGAGGACCGCATGGAAGAGAGCTCAAGTATCAGGAGCTGGTGCTGTGGCGCCGGAGGAGTGGCTGGAAAGCTTGTGTGAGTCCATAGAGGTGGGATGTAGACGCCTTGCTGCCCGCTCCTTGTGCAAAATCTACACCCTTCTCTGCATCACAGGAGCTGCCAAGAGGGGAACCATCGAGTCCACCACAGAGGCTGCAGAGAGAGCTTCTAGGTTAATTTGGATCAAAAGGTCCGAAAACGTGGGCCAATGTTGCTGGGACACAAGTCTGGTCCTGATCAACCCCGGCAAGGTCGCCTGAGTGAGGGTGTCATATCACACTTTTTAGGGCTTCTAAACTCATTAATTGTATCTAATTAAATACTGTATATAGAATACTCTTTCTTTGTTACCTTTATGCTTACTCTATATTCTCAAAAGCAAGTTCCTGAAGTTCTAAAATCGGCGTCGGCTGCCGTTGGCCGAACAGCCAATTCATCTGATTGGCTGTTCAGCTTGAAAACGAGAGTGAGGAAAGCAAAGGAACGACTTTGAGAGGCACACTTATCTCATCAGATCAATCCAATACACAAAAGAGCTGTCAAAACTGGTCAGAAATGGCATTTGAATGTTCCTTCTAAAAATACATAGGTTTAAACAATTAAAATATCTATTGTTGCACATTATGTCAATAAGATGACAAATGTACAACGAGATATACATAACTACCTGTGTTGGTTTATTTACTTTAATAATAACATGTCTTTTAAAATATCTCTTTAAAATAAACTAACGTTAATAAACTAATATCCTCTACTGTGATATTTAATATAAAGACCGTAATAGACCTCTTTAGCACATCCAACTTCAGTTGGGTACAAAAACAGCAACAAGGAGAGGCTGTCAACACAGTTTTAGTTAGTGCAACGCTTTGTTTTTGGTTCGTGTGATATAGTTTAAAGTATATTGAATGGCGTTTTTCCATTACATGGTACCTGCTTGACCTGCTTGATTCCTGCGTCCAGAAATGCTTAAAGCTCTGGGTGTGGAGGGGTTGTCTTGGTTGACACGCCTCTTCAACATTGCGTGGAAGTCGGGGACGGTGCCTAAGGAGTGGCAGACCGGGGTGGTGGTTCCCCTTTTCAAAAAGGGGGACCAGAGGGTGTGTGCCAATTACAGGGGTATCACACTTCTTAGCCTCCCTGGTAAAGTCTACTCCAAGGTGCTGGAAAGGAGGGTTCGGTCGATAGTCGAACCTCAGATTGAAGAGGAACAATGCGGATTCCGTCCTGGTCGTGGAACAATGGACCAGATCTTTACTCTTGCAAGGATCCTGGAGGGAGCCTGGGAGTATGCCCAACCGGTCTACATGTGCTTTGTGGATCTGGAGAAGGCGTATGACCGGGTCCCCCGGGAGATACTGTGGGAGGTGCTGCGGGAGTATGCAGGAGTATGCAGTCCCTTCTCAGGGACATCCAATCTCTGTACGACCAAAGCGAGAGCTGTGTCCGGGTTCTCGGCAGTAAGTCGGACTCGTTTCAGGTGAGAGTTGGCCTCCGCAAGGGCTGCGCTTTGTCACCAATCCTGTTTGTAGTATTTATGGACAGGATCTCGAGGCGTAGTCGGGGTGGAGAGGGGTTGCAGTTCGGTGAGCTGGGGATCTCATCGCTGCTTTTTGCAGATGATGTGGTCCTGATGACATCATCGACCTGTGACCTTCAACACTCACTGGATCGGTTCGCAGCCGAGTGTGAAGCGGCTGGGATGAGGATCAACACCTCTAAAGCAGGAAACCGATGGAGTGCCTTCTCCAGGTAGGGAATGAGTCCTTACCCCAAGTGAAGGAGTTCAAGTACCTTGGGGTCTTGTTCGCGAGTGAGGGGACAATGGAGCGGGAGATTGGTCGGAGAATCGGCGCAGCGGGTGCGGTATTACATTCAATTTATCGCACCGTTGTGACGAAAAGAGAGCTGAGCCAGAAGGCAAAGCTCTCAATCTACCGGTCAGTTTTCGTTCCTACCCTCACCTATGGTCATGAAGGCTGGGTCATGACCGAAAGAACGAGATCCAGGATACAAGCGGCCGAAATGGGTTTCCTCAGGAGGGTGGCGGGCGTCTCCCTTAGAGATAGGGTGAGAAGCTCAGTCATCCGTGAGGAGCTCGGAGTAGAGCCGCTGCTCCTTCACGTCGAAAGGAGCCAGTTGAGGTGGTTCCGGCATCTGGTAAGGATGCCCCCTGGGCGCCTCCCTAGGGAGGTGTTCCAGGCACGTCCAGCTGGGAGGAGGCCTCGGGGAAGACCCAGGACTAGATGGAGGGATTATATCTCCAACCTGGCCTGGGAACGCCTCGGGATCCCCCAGTCGGAGCTGGTTAATGTGGCTCGGGAAAGGGAAGTTTGGGGTCCCTTGCTGGAGCTGCTGCCCCCGCGACCCGACACCGGATAAGCGGACGAAGATGGATGAATGGATGGATGGTACCTGCTTGACTCGACGCACAGTGCGTCTGTTTTCCATTGCAGATTTTAGTACCGCCTCAGCGTGGCTGGTCATCATAGTGGCGCCGCAGTAAACTGCCGTGACCTGACGCGACACACACACACACACACACACACACACACACACACAGAACGTGGAAGGTGTGTTGTTGTTGCCACAGCCAGAAGACACATTTAGTTTCAAAAGAAGCTGGAGGCAGCAAAAAAACCCCACAGCTGGCTAAACTATTTAAAAATGTTGTTCAGGACACCCCCGTCTGTCGCTTTCACGTCACCTTTTGGTATCGCCTCAGCTCGTTTGGAACCTCGACTGAGGTGGTACTAAAAAAAGTACGTTAGCAGGAACCAGGGACTTTTTTTCGTAATGGAAAACCAAAAAAGACGAGTAGAGTCGAGGCGAGGCGAGTCCATCAGGTAATATGTAATGGAAAAGCGTCATAAATACAGCAATTATCATTATAGTATACGGTTACTATACCATGGTTATGAACCAATCAGACTGCTTGATTTGAGCTACACATCTTATAATAACATACAGTCCAGTATGGAGGAAAAGGGTCTGTCTGTGGACTGCAAGAGAGAGACGTGACTTGGCGCAGGGGGCGTAACTTGAAGTTGTTCCAATCAGAGTCCGAATAACGGGAGACGTGAAAACGAGATGTCGGCAAAGCTGGACCAGTCAGGGTACAAGCATACAGAACCTTGACTCTGGAGGTACAGAGTGGTGAACTGGACCAAACTGTTGACCTGCTGCTGCAGCTGCTGATGGCTGAAAGACAGAACAAATACATTTTTACTCATCGTTTTCAATCATTAGTTTTTTTAGTATCACCATTTTCCTTTAATTTCATAATGATCTTATTTTGAAATTTAATAATGATCTAATAGGATGATTCCTGGAAAAAACTATATAACATGGCACTTATTGTAGCCTGGGAAAATTAGGACAATGTAAGGTAACACTTTACTTGAAGGTACTGTATCTACATAAGAGTGACATGACACAGTCATGACACATGAACCCTAACTCTAACCATAACTTGTCATGACAAAACCGAATGACACTTACTAAAAGAAGCGTTATGTCATAAACGTTTATGACTTGTTTATGATGTTTATGACACGTTCATGACAGTGTCATGTCAATCTTATGTAGATACCTTCAAGTAAAGTGTAATCCAATGTAAACATATAGTAAGTACAAACTTATAAGCCCACATGAGCTCTTCCATTGTTGAGACTGACCATGAGAATGACTGTTGTACTTACCGATGACGACTGCTGACAAAGCTACCAACAGAACACACAGCAGAACCACGTTCACACTGCTGCTCTCCTGTAGAAACACACACACACACACACACACACACACACACACACACACACACACACACACACACACACACACACACTTTACATCAACAACAATCTTAAAGTGAAATGTAAAGTCTAACAACAGTAAAAGAGGATACAACTGTTGTGGAAACAGCGTCAACAGTGATCAGTTGATAACTATCTTCCTGTTTATCTTACAAACGTTGATACAAGGTGTTTTCCCCTTTCCTTTAGTTAGCAACCATTAGCGATTCAAGCTGCCTGTCCCTTTATCATATTCAATACTGTAATTGGTAGGAACCATTGAGCTGTTAAGAAAGTAAAAGCTGTTAACATTAAAAGTGTTTTTCCTCATTCATTTATTTTTCTTTAAATTGTATCATCGATATAACTGAACATAAACTCAAGACTCTCCTGGATAATGTCATAATGTTTATATCATGACCACAAGTTTGCATTATTTACACGTTTTTTTTTTCTTCTGAGAAATACAGTTTTGTCCGTTAGTTTGGTGGGTCGGATGGGTCGTAATGCCGGCTGTTTCCATGGAGAAGAGTCAAGTCAAGTCATATACAGTAGACCGAGACGTTGCGCTAACAACAACAATCACCTCAGTGTGAACAACTGGCAGTTGATTTGAATTGCGGAGATATGTGAAAGCGGCAAACTTGTTTATTTCCAACCCGTTCTCACTCCAAACTCGTAAAATGCGGACGTTTGGGCAGTGGCTGTCAGCGTCAGATATCACGCAAAAAGCGCCCTTCAGCATGTGTGTAGAACGCACCAGGCAGAGCAGCAGCTACACGGGGTTTGGAGATGACGTAGCATTAAGAGCGTCTAGAATGAAAGCCCCGAAAATCTGTATAGGGAGGTTGGTTGGGGTGGTGGTGGATGGGTCAAACACAGGACTTTCACCCAGGAGACCGGGGATCGTGTCACGTTTCCTAAACCCAACCGTCCCGTTCTCATTTTCCTAAACCCAACCATCCTGTTCTTGTCCCGCGTTTCATGCAAACGTAAGCCCACCCATGACCTTTTCCTTAACCTGTGTCAAAAGTGACGCCAATAGTCCCGACCAAGCACATCTGACGCTAAAGGAGACTTTTAGCGTCAATAACAACTCCAAAGACACCTGACCAAGGGTCCGTATTTTACGCGATGGGAGTGAGAATGTGTTGTTATTTCTGTTGTCATTTTCAGCCGTAACTGTAACGTCTAAAGATATAAAAGGTAAACACGGAGGTCAGACCTATGTAACATTTCTGCTGTGCTTACTTTATGTACTGTGTGGCTTTGCTCGATTCTTTGGAAAACCAAAACTAGTCACCAGTCATTTTCTTTAGTCTGTGGTCCAAAAGGTAAATTAGGTCTCCAACCTAACATGAGCAAAAGTGTTGTTATTAATGAAATATGAAAGCATCAATCATGCATTTAGATAATTGAAATAACAATTGGAATCATTTATGTTAAATTGTACATGACGCAGTGATTTTCTACCCAGAAGTTTTAATAAACGACTTTTAAATTGACTGGTTCTATAGAATCAAATCGTAACAGAAGTTATCTCAAAGACATTTTTTTATACAGAGCAGGTCTCGACCATACGCTTTAAAGAGGTCGGAATCAGAGTGGAAGCAAAAATCGAAAAAACGATTCTTATTGATTGGTCCAAAATTGACCCAGCTGTTGAAAGTAACTTGATTTCAGCTGCAGACTGTGTTTACAGTTTTCACCCTTAGCTGTTAGTCTGAATTTATTTCTAAAGGTAACCACAACAATATTTTCACACAGGAAGTCGTTTACTCTTACCTCGGCCACGATGCTGCTGGGGGAGGAGGTGAGGAGGAGTAAGGTTCTGGGGCCTGCAGGACAAGGCAATGAAAGCAGATGTTTTTAGTGCAGCTGTGTCAGCAACACAAGTCATGATGAAGGTATAAAAATAGATATATCCATTGTTTATGGAGTTCTGATCTAGAGTTTAAAGTGGCCATATTATGCTCATTTTCAGGTTCATAATTGTAATTTGAGATTGTATCAGAATAGGTTTACATGGTTTAATTTTCAAAAAACACCATATTTTTGTTGTACTGCACATTGCTGCAGCTCCTCTTTTCACCCTGTGTTCAGGTCACATGCTCAGTAGCTAGGTAAGGACTACATGAGCTAGCTAGCTGTTTCTCCAACTTCAGTAGTACAAGGCAGGATTAGCCGGGAGACTTCTTCTAAACGAGGGCGCACTTCCAACTTTGCGTGGAATACCTGCAGAACAGGGACATTTAAGTAGTTCTATACATATTTATAGAACTATTTATTTATATTTATTTTGTAGATTAGGGTGAATTTGTGTGTTGTAGCAGTGTTTGCCATTGAGAACGAGCGAGCATGCTAGCGCTAGCATGCTAACGGTTAGCCCCCTAACCCCCTCGTCTCGGCTAGTGACGTAGAAAGCCGTGCAGATTTTGAACAGCTCACCCGGAGACTGAAGGCAGGACACATTCAGAAACCGTATCTCACTCTAAACAGCATGGATGTTTTTTTTTCAAAGTTTGTATACGTGTGGAAGCACCAGAGACACAAAATAACACCCCAATCCCCAATCCCTTTTTTTTTTCATCATTTGAAAACACGCCTGTTCGTAACCTGCAAACTGCTCTGTGAATGTCACATCAGTCGCATTCATCTCAGTTTGAAAGTTTCTGAAGAAAACCTGCTGCAGACTGGAGACCGTCTAGCTTCAACATATCAGACTTTTCAGTAATATTCAGGTTTTAATTATGTATTAAACACTGGGGGGGTTAGGCTGAGGTCAGATTTAGGTCCTATTCTTGAGTCAATTCAGAATATGACCCTGTACAGGACGTACTAACATAGGTAAAGACACACGTTTGTCGGTACAGACCCTCATAATCGGGCACGACTCTGAACGTTTGTCTGCGACGTGTCTGTCTGGTCAAAATCAGCCTGAATTTGTGCAGTCTGATCCTGGCATAAAAAGTTTTCCTCACCACTCGAGGTTTCTCCCTAAAAGGAAGTTTTTCCTTGCCACTGTTACACTAAGTAAGTGTGGTCTAGACCTACTCTATCTGTAAAGTGTCTTAAGATAACTATGATTTGATACTATAAATAAAATTGAATTGAACTGAATATTGGGCATTTTTATGTCTTTGTTACCGAGTCAACGGTTAAGATATGACTGTAAACAAAGGGAGAGGAAGTTACTTCTAGAACAGGACTTCTACATTCTCACAAGCGCTCTCTCTCGCAATGTGAACAAAAGTTAAAAATAATTTGTGTATCTGCCCCTGTGATTCAAGTCTGCTCCAAAATGCAATGGGTTGTTGCTTGGCCCATGCTTCACCCTTCCAAGTGTCATGAATGTAGTTTTTCTGTAATCCTGCTCACAGACAAACACACAAGTTTGTGTTGTACCTGCTGTATATGTTGTTGACGGGGTCGTCTGTGGAGCTGAAACAGAAACCAGTGTAACATTAACCTGTGCATCACCAGTAAAGATCACTGTGCAACATCAGTCTTCATCAGAGACAAATGTTACTCTGACCCCAAATATGCTGACGACAGCTTTTTGAATACAGAGAGAACTGGAGGAGAAGCTGATTTAATGCATCTTTGGATATCCTGGAGCTCTCCTCTCCAGTCCTGTCCAGCTGTGACTCTTTATATTCTGATGGAGAATCCAAGTTATCTAAATCCTTCAATACTAACTTCTGACTTTTCTGATACAATTCCCCTTTACTTGTTTGGGTTTTCCCATCTGTTAGTGTACTATATAGTTTTTTGTGTTTGTAATAGATGTATAAAGTACAAAAAAACACATTTCACTCCAAATGCAGCTTTCTCTCCCACAGACAGCATTTTTTCTCAACTGCCTAAAACGCCTCGCTCACATTCCTGTTTGAAATTCCTCCATTAGTGATGTCACTGATTGAGAAAGCCAGCCCAGTTTATCATCTGTGCTGCCCATTGGTGCTGCCTGAGCAAGCACTGCCCACCCAGTGTCTTGTTTGAATTTGGTTGACCAATCATATCAGAGTGGGCCAGCTGACCAATCAAAGCAGACTGGGCTTTTCAGGAAGATGAGCTGCAGCAATGGGCAGTATGAGAATCATATGTTTGTTTTTTTGGGGCATTTTAGGCCTTTATTTGTATAGAACAGCTGAAGACATGAAAGGGGAGAGAAAGGGGGGAATGACATGCAGCAAAGGGCCGCAGGTGTCTAGGAGTAAACCTCCATATATATGGGCGCCCGCTCTACCAGGTGAGCTAACCAGGCGCCCATAATATGTTTTTTACATGCTTTGACCTATTGTACAAACCCAAGAGTACAAATATGATGATAAAAAGGCGTATAATAGGGGCTCTTTAAAATAATAATTTCTCACCTCTCTCAACAATCAAAATGAAGTGATGTTTGTCATCATTGAACCATCCGGGGATGTCCACTCTGCACGCGTAACGTCCAGCATCCGTCTCTGAGATGTTCAGTATGGTCAGAGAAACATCTCCATCCCCCAGTCGTCCCAGTAACTTATACCTACTGGAAACTCTGGTTTCTTCTTTCACTTTATGTCCGTCTGTAGAGATGAGCTGGTTGCCACAGCCTGAGACTGGTATTTGTCCTCGACCCCAACAAACTGACAGTGCTTTGTAGTATGTGATGTCATACTTACAGGACAGAGTGACATCTTCGCCTGTTCGACCAACAAATGTGCTGCTTTCACATTCACTAACTGTGAAGACACAAATAGACACCGTAAATATAAGGTCCCACTTTGTGTTAAAGCTAAAATCTAACTTCTGCTATTCTTATATGTTCTAATCTGCTTTCATTTGTTTTTACTGTTTTTTATTATACACTCTAAGTTACATCTATGTCCTCTGTTTTTGCTGAGCTGAAAGTCATAATGTCCCACACGAGACAATAGAGACTGAACTGATCTGACAGAAACAGAAGTAAAAACCTCATCAGACAGCTGGTATCTGGTGGTGTTGAGCTGCAGCTCTTCAGTTGTTACAAACGTTTGTTTATTGAAACAGAAACCACTCTTATTGACTTTGACAAATAACTTTCCAAAATACATTAGTAATTATAAGTGATATTAAAAATGAGTCTCTTTCAAAAGAAAAAGTACAAAAACGAAGAAAGAAATGGTTTGGAGGTTTGGTTACAAATAAACAAGGAACTATTGGAGAACATAGATGACAGAAATGACAGAAAAGAATGAAGATAATTATATTACTACTACTACTACTACTACTACTACTACTAATAATAATAATAATAAATGCACACGGTCACAAAATGCACATGGAGACAAAATACACCTACAGGCTGAAGTTTAAAGTTGAGTTCAAACCTCGTCAAATGTACAGTTTTTCTCTTCTATTAATCACTTTGATCACTTTTACATGAAGTCACTGATAATGTGATTAATGAGTGAATGTTACCTGTGAGGAGAGCAAGGAGCAGAACGAGCTTCATCGTGAACACGCTTACAAAATGTCTGCTGAAACACTGTGAGTCTGCACAGCTGCACGGTCTGACTGCACACTGAAAAAGATCTTCCTGTGTCACTCACTTCATATAGAAGAAAACACAATTTGGTTTGAGAAATGATCCGAACAAAACCAAATTAAGATGAAAGAAAGAAAGAAAGAAAGAAAGAAAAAGAAAAAGAAATACATTTATTAACCCTTGTGTTTTTTTTGTTTTTTTCAGAAATATGGGTTTCTTTTTAACTACCTCATTTTAAGTGCCCAAAAATAACACAGATGATTCCATACAACGCGCTTTGCAAGTACAACAAAAATCTCTACTTTCATTGAATTTTGTGTTTTGTTCAATTTTTTTAGCATTTGAAAAAAAAAAAATTCTAAACAGTATCTTGACTGAACGTTATATACCCTTCTGTGATTATCCTCCCTTTAATATTAGTCTAAAAAAATCAATTTCTGCTTTTTAACTCAAGAATAAGGTATAATTTCCTATAAATGATTGAGTTATTGACCATGAATTCCAAAAATAAGTGTAAATCTAGTAATGAGTTGGTGTTGGTGGTGTTTATACATGGTAGTGAAAAGAAGCCTTAAACGTCAAAGTGGCAAAAACACTGAAGAAAGCGCCAAAAGAGACAAAAACGTTAGAAAAAGTGATTTTCAGTTTTGACCCAGGAGGACGATGCATGGTCGAATGGAAGACTACACAAGGGTTAAAACATTAAGACATTTCCAACCCAGATAATATATATGTAAATCAGGTACAAGCTAATTTATCAGAGTGTTGTCACTTTGTAGGAGCCCCCCCAGAAGAAACCCTAACTACCTTAGCAACCATCTGGCAACAGTTTAGCGATGGCCTGTGACAATCACTTAGCAAACAGCAAATTACTTCTACGTAGTCAGCTAGCAAACGTTAATATTCTTCAGAAACTTGAAGCTTTTTTTTTATTTTATTAATATTTTACTCATAAGTCCAAACTATTAGAATCTGAACTATTTTGTAGCCCGTTAAAAATCGAAGGGGCTGTGAGCTGAGCTGCCACTAACACGGGCTTGTTTCTCTGTGACTTAAGAACCAGATATCCAATGACTAAAATCCTTCATCCAGTAATAATATATAGTCCAAAACCCCAAAGATTTAAAAAAGTGGATTGCTTAATATAAAGTCAATTTATGACAGCTTCTGGCAGACAACCACAAAGATGATGCCTTTAATAGGCGACCAAATGTAATGGACCATTACTGTAGTAAAGATACTTTTTTTCTAATTTTGGCACTTGCTTTCCTCACCTACCTCGCTTCCTTTCCTCTCCTTTCTTCATCACCGACTGGTTTCGGGATCAAATAATTATTGGTCTCTCCCCGTTCACTTCCGTACATATCTTTTCTGAAATAAGGTCCCATGGGGTCTACCGCGGAGGTGCGAAGGAGGGTCTGGCTAGTCCACACAGCATTCTGGGATGGGAGAAAAACATGCTCTGGTTTATTGGCATTTCTTTAAACCAATCACAATCATCTTGGGCCGTGCTAAGCACCGGACGGAGCAATGGTGCTGCTGCAAAATAGTCTCAGGAAGGAACTTGTTTTGGTGGAACGTGTGTACGTTCAAAAGTTGTTTTAGTCGTGCAACAGAAAACTCAGATTGGACAGATAGTCTAGCTAGCTGTCTGGATTTACCCTGCAGTATTGTTTATTTTGTCAGGCGAGACGAGACTAAATAAGTTTGTCAACGACCTTTTTTTTTCCCTGACTAAGACGAGACTGCGCCAATGTCCAAAAACGCTGACTAAGACTAAATGAACATGCATTATTGTTGACGAAAAAAGACTAAAACGTTTCGCATAAAATAAAAACCAAGATAAAATCTCTCTTCATTTTCGCCTACAATCGTCTCTACTTTTTCATCATGAGATAGAATATTCAGCTGTTACGCCTACAAAATATTCCAAATGAGTTTGTGCTGTTGCACTGCTGTTGCTGGGGAAAAACACCACCAACCTTAAGCGACATGTAAAGGCTAACCACCCACACATTCAGGTAAGTTAACTTAAATTAACGTCTCAGAAGCTAATGCTGATTTTAGGCATCAACGCTGTAAATCAATCAGTTAGTCATATTGAGTTTTCTTTTGACTAAAACTAGACTAAAATGAAGAGACTTTTAGTCCACTAAAGCTTGACTAACAAAAAAAAGATGTGAATGACTAAATATGACTAAAACTAACAAGGACATTTGGCACAAGACTAAGACTAAATTAAAAATAGGTGCCAAAATTAACACTACCCTGCAGAGATCTGAGGAGCAGCTAACCATAGTTCTCAGAAATCCACCAGAGGTTAGAACACCAACACAAAGACAGAGGAAGGTAACGGATATCCGGCCTAAACGAGTGAAATCCGACGGAATTTTCGCCGGCAACGGAGCAATCCCAGAAGTGGAACGTTGAGGATATAGACTAGGAGCCATGTATCTCCATTACTTTTAATAACCATATTTCATACAAAATGTGACAGAAAAATATAATTTCATTCAGCAGGTATTAAAGAGCATAAATACAGAGAGTTGCACCACTGTCTAAGGCTGCATATGTGGAAAGGTGCTCAACTGACAAAATTGGAGAGAAGTTCCCTCAGTGCACTGGAAGGTCTGTGTCACTGACACATTTCTACATGGAGTGTATCCTCTAGCTGCACCATAATCAGTCTGTCCCTTTGAATACACACACACACACACACACACACACACACACACACACACACACACACACACACACACACACCACACACACACTTATGGATTACAAGCAACTCTCCAACACAAACTTGTGTGTGCTTTCAGAAAAACACACAGATGGCAATATGTTCAGAAATTCTTCTTTCCATAGCAATAGTTTGGTGATTTTTGCGGTATTAACCCAGATCTCATATGTGCACAACACAAATCCTGCATGATATAACATGAATTAAATGATGAATCTATCGTTGAGTACATTGAGTACAAGTCAAGGAGACTTCAGAGCTACAGTATGAGTAAGATCACCTAAATATTCTCTACTCAAAGGTTATATAAGGCTACACATGATGGCACTATGGCATCTCATACAACACCAGTGTGACAGCTGACTGAAGACTTATACACGGCCTAATGATTATCAGAAGAACACGGATCATTTACTACAGAACCAAACATGCTGGAGTTCATCATGTCTTTAAATCAATCACTTTTATAAAGAACATTTATACAGGGACAAGACATTCACAAAGTTACAGATGTCACCATGAATTTTCTAGATGGATATTCTGCAATAAACCCTGATTTTATGAGTGAGTTCCAGTAAAGAAGGACTTGCCAATTCATTTGCAACAGTGTTAAGACAAACTGTAATCTGCTTTATCGCACAGACTGGATCATGGCTTTGGGTTTGCACACTGCCTTGACTGAAGGCAGGTCATGATACTACATAGATTGTCAGAGGTTATTGATTATTTCACATACTGGGAGAGGCCCGCAAATTGCTGAAGAAACCAGAGTCCAATATGCAAAGTTGTTGACATGTGAGTTGATCACTTAATGTACAGCATAACTACACAATGTTGGTATGTGGCGTTCCTGTGTGACTGCAGTTTTGACACTGTTCGGCTAAACCTGTGCTTGTTTGGACAAGGCAATCCCGGCAAACGTGGCACGGCGTTGAAATGACCAGTTCAACTGAACTTGTTCTAAACCTCGGCTATTAGGAGTGGACGGAATGGATAAAACCCACATGTGCAATACATGTCTTTTTAGATTATGATAATGATATACGTGATACAATAATGTTTGTGGGAAATCTATCCAGAAACCGATCCAATAACCGGCCACGATTGTGTTTTTGGCTAAATACCTGACAACTTGAAGTACTTTATTACATGGATGCTAAAGTAGTCCTGCTCATTAATGACCTCCTACAACCTGAGAGTTTAAGAGCTAGCTACCACTAGACAGCAGGCTGACTACAGCTCGTCACAGATGTATCAGTATCAGCGTCTAAGTCTACAGTCAGTGATGGAGCAGCAGGCCCTTTAGTTACATGGGGCTCTGTGTCTCAAAGAACCTTTGAACAAAGCTGAAAACAACATGTGTGAAAAAAACACAAGTATCAGTGCCTCTCCTGGCAGGAAATATTTAAAGGCAGACAGCTCATCAACATGAGCAACTGGCCAAACGGGGCGGAGCGTGGTTAAAAAACACACTTTAAGGGACCCATCTTGCACCCGGCCCAGCGCAAAGCCCGACGCAGTGGTCAATTTCCCGTCCGGTGCACACGTTTAAATAGCAAATGCACCTGCGCCCATCTGAGCGCCCATGGTGGTCTTACAGGGAGGTGTGTTCAGGTGCATTCTGGGCGTGCTGGTCTTACAGGGAGGTGTGTTCAGGTGCATTCTGGGCGTGCTGGTCTTACAGGGAGGTGTGTTCAGGTGCATTCTGGGCGTATTGCTATCTTGAGGCAGTGGAAAGTGATCGCGCATTTCATTGTTATTTTAACAGAGCATTAGTAAAATGCTCCTAGGCTCGTGCACAGCGCGCGCACACTATGCTTGTTACACACACAGACGCACAGCAGCACACACACATGCAAAAGATTACAAATAACAATATTATGGTGCTAATCCTCCCAAACGCGCCTGGCTTTTAAAGGGAATGGGAGATGATCACTGATTGGTTTATTGCATGTTACGCCCAAAACACACCTCTGATTAATGAAGACACTAAGTACAACCCTTTTGAACCATGCGCCTGGCGCACGGACCATTTTTTCCGCCGTCAAACTACCAAACGTGGATTTGGACACGCCATAAACACACCTGCGCCAGGCGCTTCACGCCGTGCGCTTAGATCGTTAAAATAGGGCCCCTAAGTTGCATAATGGCTTTACATTCTTTTGGATATTGTTCAAATATTTAGTCAAACTTTTAATTTGTCTCCAGGCCTGCCACACACGCTGGTGTTAGTCAAACGTACACTTGTACAAACGGCCCAAACCCCTGAGCACCAACGGTATGATGTTGCATCAGTGACTGTTGCAGAGTTTTGTTAAAGACATTATTTTGGATTAGCGAAGAGACTGTGGCTCTGTATCCGCAGCTGTGTGTCCATCTGGGTCTTCATCAATGACTGCACCACTAATATGGCTGTGTTCAAAGGTCTCGGGACCACAGCCGTCACATGGCTCCTCCGTTTGCCCCGCGCCCTCTTCGTCCGTCTCATCTCCTCTTTCTAAAAGGCTGTGCTGATCCCACTGTTCGTGGCCGTCGCACACTTCGATCCCAGAATCCCCTGTGAAGCGCCGGTACCTGCCCGGTGTCGAGTCCTTGTTGGGGTTGTGAGCACCGTTAGGGTGGGTCTGCTGCGTGACCTCTGGGGCAGCAGGGAGCGCTGCATCAGCATCACTGGGGACGGAGATTGCCGCGTGGGGGCAAGGAGCTTCCTCAGGTGGCTCTGTGGGTGGAGGTGCTGACTGAAGAGGGGTGTAAGGAGGAGGAGGCGTGACTGGACGGCCAACCACCTCTTCATAGGCTGGCAGCAGGTACGTGGGCAAGAATCCTGGAGAGAAAACAATACAGACGAGTGTGAAAGATGACACAGCATTTCCCTTATATCTCCCCAAATGAAATAAACTCGCTCTCTCTACTTTAGGCCAGTGTTTCTCAAATGGGGGTACGTGTACCCCTAGGGGTACTTTGGAGGACTGCAGGGGGTACGTAAGTTTTTTTGCAAAATGTTTTTCAGTTACAAGGCTGTAGTTACTTCTGTCTTTTTTTCTCCAAGTTTGTCGCAAGTTTTTGTCTCTGTTTTTGAAGTTTGTCACCTTTTCTTGAAGGTGTTGTCGTGTGTTTTGACATATTCTGCCTTTCTTCCTTACTTTTTTCTACTGTCTTTTTTCTTCGACGTTTTTGTCTCTTTTTTCAAAGTTTTTGTCACTTTTTTCAAAGTTTGTCGCTTATTTAACTTTGTTAAATCTTTTTTGCCTTCCTTCTTTCTACTGTGGTTTTTTTCTAAGTTTTTGTTACTATTTCCGACCTATTCTTGCCTTACTTCCTTCTTTCTACCATCTTTTCCAAGTTTTTGTCTCCTTTTTCTATCAGCATCTAAATGTTTTCCAGGTCCAAGGCTGTAGTTTAGTAAATCTATCGCTGACATCGCTGTATTCTTCCTCTTTATAGAGACTTTTTTTATTCTACCAAAAACTATTCGCGCTGGTTTGGGTGTACAAGGCTTAAAAAAAAAAACTGTTCAAAGGGGGAATATTAGTGAAAAAAGCTTGACAACCACTGATATAGGCAACCAGCCCCCAGGCATTACATATTGCGATTGCAATTGAAAATGTGATTATTTTTTAAGCTCTTTATCGGCTGTATTATTCAACAAAGACAGACGATAAATCTTGTATAGTTTGACCAACACACTATTAGATAGATTAAACATAAACTAGTCTTTTTTCTGTGGGCCAGGCCTGTATGTTATGATGAAATTAAGTGATGCATACATTTATATGAATGACATATTTATTTACTTATAAACTACTTCAATCACAGTGACTGATGCGTTGAATGTCCAGCCTTGTAAACATGTGATAATTACCATGACAACATAAAGCACTGACAAATGAGCCTGGTGTAAACATGAACATGAAAGTCTGTAACAAATCACAGTCTGTGAACTTTATTGGACAGTCTTTAAATGTGCACAATGAGTAGGGATGGGTTTCTAGACCCGGTTCCAAATGTCTCAAAACCCGAAAATGAATAAGGTCCGAGCTTATCGATACTGCTATCGAGACTAGTGGATCACGTAACGTTATGTCTAAAAATAGATACGTGCCCGAACCGGAAAAATGATTTAGGAGCACACTAGCCTCCTCACCGCAAATCATTCAAAACATAGTCGGACTGGCTACCGAGAGCACCGCTCTGTGGGCCACTTAATATCACGTTGACAAAAACAGGACGGACAGACAACCCGAAAAACATAATGCCTCCGGCCACGGCGGTCGCTGCCGTGACGGGATAGAAATGTGACCCTATGTACAGTCTTGTGTGTTGTACACGGAGTTTGTGAGTGAAGTTCAGTGGTTCGGGAAGTTCAGAGAGCAGCTCAGTGGACGGTAGTTCAGTTTGACAACTTGTCCGGCAAGCTAAAATCTTTTTATTTCCCACGCAATGTACAAACATGTATGTGTATGTGTGTCTCAGAGGTAGAAACTAACCATGTGTGGAATGTGTAGAGGCAGTGGAATGGCATGCCAGACAGCTACTTACTGAGATAGAGGGGTAGCTGAGAGTTGTTGTGAGCCTCTCTGTATGCAATCAGGTTGATCTCATTCTGCCGCCGCTGCTGCTGGAAGCGCTGCTTGGAGCGCCAGTGATGAAAAACACAGCAGCACGTCAGGATAATGATCACAGTCCACACCAACCAGAACCCTGCAGGGATGTACCAAAACACACTTCATACATATCTTGATGAACGGTACAAAGTTCATCTTTTTTTATGTCTTTTTTTTTTCAATCTTAGCTTGAGTACTGGCAAACCAGTATGAACACATGTTTTGCTAAATTCTTTTCATTGACAAAATAAGCCAAACCTCTCAACTGCATCACTCTTTCATGTTGTGACACATAAAAGAGTACAAATAATTAAGTATAATAATTATTATATTATTATATACATACATAGTTCACACTACATGACTTAACCTTATTAGCTAGGATTATATTATTACCCTGATTTTCCACTCCTCAACAGTTTTTTACGAGCTAGTCTGGTTGCATTCCCAAGCTTTAAAAAGAATATGTTTACGGTATTTACTATCTAACAGGGACGGATAGTATGTTTGCCAACTGGTTGTGGAAAAAGTTTGATTTTCAAAGCATGACCTATCGTCTGCAGTGAGCTAGCGAGGTCAGACAGACATTGGCTTTAGTGAAACGTAGAAACTTTACTGCATCTGTTTAGGGCTGTCAACGAATATTCTAAATTCGAATATATATTCGAATAGTTTTTAAAAAACGAATTTCGAAGGTGAAAATTAATATTCGAATTAAAAAAAAAAAATGTGGAAAAAACCGCTCGTGGTAGCAGAGGCTGTCTGGCTGTCTGCTTTGCGAGTGGACGCGCTAGCACGCCTGAGGGTTCAGGGACAGGTCACAGGAGTCCCACTGTCTGGCACAGCCTCACTGCTGAAAGTTGACTTGTCTTGCATGGAAGATGGCACAAAGTGCAGAGCCCAACTCGACTGCATCAGAGAAAGCAATTTTAACCCCCCAAAATCTAAAAAGCCACGTCTGGAAGTACTTTGGATTTTGGTCGGTAGGAGGTAAAATAGTTGAGCCGCGAGATAAAGTTGTATGCAAGAGATATGCATGAATAAAGGTTAAATGCACTGCTTCCACTGGTTAGATTATTTACCGTTTCATGTCAAGGAAAAGCTCCATGTTTACCACAGCACAGCTCGCTCGGAGCGTTCAATGTCGGTTCTATATCGGCTACTGTGAAACTTCAATTAATGTTAATAATATTTGTTTCAGTCACTGAATGAAGCCTGCTATATTTGGGACAATAGTCGCGACCTTAAATTGCTTGCACAAAACTCTTGATAGCACTCAAAATGTCTTCATTGTTGTTCATTTTAAACCGTTATGCGCACAGCCTCACATTGTGCAGAGAGCGTGAGGGCGAGAGACAGAAAGTGCTTGAGTGAGCGAGCGTGAGGTCTGCGGTCTTGGCCATCATTTGATTTACTTGTTTTTGTGTAGGTAATACGTTGTCAAATATGTTTAAACTTAAATAGACTACCTATACAAGTACTTATGTCTCTTTGTATTAATTTGTCCTGCATACGCAACCAGATGTTCGAATAGTTCGAATATTATGTGGTTTTTTTAGAGGGAATATTCGAACGTCATTTTTGAGCAATTTTGACAGCCCTACATCTGTTGCATTTGCAACACTGACCAAAGGTGTTGTTGTACTTGTACACAGGAAACAGGCTATTTTGTACACAGGTGTGCCAACACTAACATCAACAAGTATGACTACGAGGAAAGTTCTGCAGATTGCTTGAAAAAAAAAAATCCTGTCTCGAATTTGGTATAACTTGGTAGTCACGTCCCGTTGTCACTACTCGTATGTGTTTTCGTGACAAAACGTAGTTTTGAGACCAGACATGCTCATCGGAAGGGCTGTCACGATTCCAATTCTTAATTTGAAAACCGATCAAAATGAGCTTTTGACCATGCAGGTGCAGAATTGCCGGAATTTGTATGAATTCAGCCAAAGCGCAAACTTCATCCTGTCCGCTGTGTGTGTGTGTGTGTGTGTCACCCTTTCCCCGAGTCAAACAGACACACACACAGACAGAGAGTAGAGCAGAGCAGAGGAGAGACAGAGACAGCGTTGTAACCAAAAACAGAAAGTTGTGTAGTGTCAACAACAGTACAGAGATCTGACCACCGTAAAAGTCTTGTAGTGTGAACTTAGCTGTACCGTGCCAACGTGACACTACGGCTACGCTCACACTGCAAGTCCTAATGCTTAATTCGTATTTTTTCAGATCCGATTTTTTGTTTGGCTGTTGACATGACCTTTTAAAATGTGGCCCTTACCAGATTCCAGTGTGAACTGTTTGTGGTTTCAAACTGACCCTCATGCGCAAAAGAACAATAACAATGACATCAGACGCAGCACGCTGCACTAAAGTTAGGGAGGTTATGGAGGAGGTCAGCATTTTCACTTTTATTTCAAAATGTTTGTGTAATGGCAGCCGTAACACTTATGAGCAGGTGCTGAGGCGGAGAAGAATCTAGAGAAAGAGCCAACTTGGCTATTTTGGCCTAACCCTAACCCGTTTGCTATTTTTTCAAAAACGGAGCGGTTACGGTATGATCCTTCTAGTTTTGATTGAATTGAAGTATCTCCCCATACACGAATTAGGTCTAACAGCTCACTCTCCCTCCATTGACTTGCTCCATCACTGGTCTCCATTTTGTAGGCCTAGTCAAGTTTTTAATGTTACCGTCTGTGTCTAGGGCTAACTCCCCTCGGCGCATAATTGTGACAAATGTCGATGTAGATTGACGTAAGTCACATTAAATCTGCCTTGGTTGTTCAAAAAAAAGAAAACCAGACCTGGGTCTGATTCAGGACCACATATGGAAGTGGACTAAATCTCATTTGAAAAAATCTGATCTGGGCAACAATTGAGTGTTCACACTACTTCTGAAGGAGTCTGACCTGGTCACTTGACCCCAAAAAAAGTCAGATTTGGACCACTTTTGCCTGCAGTCTGAACGTAGCCTATGTCACTGCTGAAAAGGTAGTGAGATCTGACACCGTGTTTTCTTCAACTTTGCCCAGTGCCACTGGTTGGCTTTGATGTTATTTGTATCAAAAAACTTAATTAAAACCATACATAAAAACATACATCTGTCACATTGTAAGTGACAGATTAGACACAGGGCTCCACCACTCCTGACCTGTATCAAACATCAGCTCCTCATTCTGCGTCCCCTTCTGTTGCATTTCAGACTTCCTTTACTTTCAGGGTTACATTTGTTGGATGAAGTACAAATATAGCAAATGCACATTGTATAAGCTGTATGGAATAAAATCGCCCCACATCATCACATACCCTTCACCATACCTAGAGATTGGTATGGGGTACTTTCCATAAAATCATCTCTCAATGCAAATCAAACCAGCTATTAGGCAAACTGAAATAAAACCATGCCAAGGGAACTTTATCAGGATGCATAGTATCCTGGATCCATGAAATAACTGGCCTTTAAAAATAAAACTCTGCCTGTCTCTATGGGAATTTAACATAGGGGTGGACTTACTTATGCCCCCTGTATTTTAAGGAAGAACATTTATTTATTTACGATACATTATTCATTCACAAAGAAAATTGGTGTCCTTAAAGGTTGGATTTTTCCTCATTTTTTTAATTAAGGCATTAAGATCAATTTCCAAAAGATGGTTTTTTTATTCCTCTTTTTAGTCAACTTCAGCATGGGTGTATTCACTGATGCTGAGCATTGTAGTTCTGTGAGCCAATAAGAGAAACCATTCAAACACTTCAGAATGAATGAAGAAGAGGTGGGTAACTCACACCACAGTTCATAGTAGTAGCTGCAGCACTGGGTCTCTCCACAGCAGTGACCCGACTCACAGATGTAGCTCTGGTTGTTTAACCCCAGGCACACCACCTTGGCCTGTAAACACACAAACATACCACTCTGTCACAAACACTGGGTTGAGGAAGCTACTGAAACATTATTTTAATTTTTTCTCTCATTGTTTAAACCTATATTGTGTAATTTTTGGAGTTGATTCTTAGCAAAACCCCCTTTGTTCTTTCACAAATATGTGCTCATTCATGTGTAATTACTTCCACCAACTAATCAAAGTATTCTCGTAAGCGTAGAATCTGACATTCAGAATCATTCAGAATACATACGGGCGAGTCGCTCGAATGACGGCTGCCATGTTGCGCCTCCATCTTTAAAATACATTAGCCAAAGAGGGACATACCTCCATCTTTAAAATACATTAGCCAAAGAGGAACATACCTCCACTTTTCGCGCTTTTACACTCACTGGCACCGTGACGAATGCCAGGGGGAGATTACTCGCCAGGGAAGCGAAAAAGAGAATTAAAACGACAACGTGACAGGCAAAGCAACAAGACCAAAGTTAATATTGGAGTGGCTAGAACAGCTGCGTGTAAATGATGGAGAGAGCTAATTTCGGGTTCGGCCACCGTAGGAGGAAGGGCTAGAAAGTAATATTCAGTTGGTTCTCATATACAATTTAACCGCTAGATGGGAGAAATTCTTACACAATGTAGCTTTAATGCTGCTCTGCATGTTGCATGTTTCAGTAAAATGGCTATAATCAGTGTTGCTTGGCTGTGTTTTGTTGCTTGCATGGCTACATGTACTAAATGTGGATACAGTTAATGTTAGAGATGCCCCGATCACGTTTTTGGCCTCCGATACCGATTTATGATCATCAGTGAGCAATATCTGCCGATTGAGCGCTGATGCTGATCATTTTTGTGTCGTTGGGTTTAGTTAAAGCCACTGATATGGCTGTGTAAAGTATCGGCCAGTTTGCCTATTTGTAGTGTGTTGGGATCTCCACCAGATGGCAGTGTAACCAGCTATATAATGGTGTGTCACTCTTTAGTAAACCTATGAATTAGAATCACAAGTCAGTCTTGTTTCTGATACCCTTTTCCTACATGTATAAGCGCATTTATGTGAGTTTTGAAATGGAAATTCTGCTAATGAAAGACTCTCTTTCCCATTGCAAGTAGACACATATGGGTTTGATTTTTTCTTCTGGTGCGTCACATTCGAAGTCAAGAACGCACCGGAAAACAGCAGTTGTTAACTTTTCCTGCTACAGCTTACAGTGCACAAAACTGCAAACCCTGCTGTACCGTTCTTACTATACATCCATGTGCTGTATTCACCTGATATCTTCGCTACTAAAGTTAAACTCTCCTCTGCTCCGACCGCTCGCTCTACAAGAAACAAAGTGGGATTCTTAACAACGCGTCTGTTCCCGGATTTCAAAACACACCATAATGGCAGCTCATTTGGAATACGATCTCTTTATTTTACGAAAATATTTCACTGAAATGTGTTTCTGAAAACATTTTATGCGAGAAATGGGCTATGCAGTTGCGGAATCTGTCCTTATTTCAAACCGACAGCGGTTAGTTTAAATGATTTTTGTGTGGTTTTTGAGTGATGAATGAATGGAAATGACAATGGACACACCGGGACACACTCCCCAGACGGGGGGTGGTCTCTATGGCATTTAGCCGAGAAAAAGTGAGCATCATGCCAGTTACAGTGACAGTGACAGTTAGGAAAAGGCACCAAAACGACTAGTCATCGTTGCTTGCGTTACTATCTGGCGTTTGGGTGCCGCCTTTTCAGCCTTTTCTTCTCACTCTCAGTTGTGAGCTTAAACTCACCACGCGCCACTAGGTGACGACTCCAACTAATGTTTTGTAAGTAGTACCGTGCGCGTGCCTGAGCAACCACGTGCGGCTTCTGGCCAAGTGGGAGGCAGGCCGCTGGAGGACTTCACTTCACATGAACAGGTAGGCCTGTCGCGATAGTCAATAAATCAATTAATCGCACGAAACAAAAATGAGCTCGATAATTATTCCGGCCGCGATAATTTCCATTTGCATCGCGATAATTTCCATTTGCATGCTTGTTTGTTTTTTTTCTCTCTCTCTCTCTCTCTCTCTCTCTCTGAGACTGGAGGACCACTCTTTCCTTAGCGTAACGTGGACAGCACTTTGCCGTTAAGGCGCCGTCAAAAAAGAAGACGTATATGAGCGATATCCGCCGTGTTACTCGGCGTCCTGTTTTCTCCCTTTCATTCCAAACCACGCAGTTGACAACCTGCAGGTGGAGGCGGTGGAGACAGGCAAGGACATAAACGCCACGGGCTGCTGTGGACTTGTCAGTCTTGCAGGTGGTTTCAGGAAAGTTGCTGTATGTGTCCGACAATGCACAGAACATTAACCGGTACAAGCCTGCAGCTGTCAGTGTGTCAGAGGCTCCCGGACGGTGAACTGAGACTCCGTTACCTGCTTGTCAAAAATCGCCACTTACTAGCTAATGAATTAGCCTAAGGTAAACGCTAGCTATCAGTAAACAGAAGTGACTTGGTGTGTGTGTGTGTGTGTGTGTGTGTGTGTGTGTGTCGGCCCGCCCCCGCGAAGCTCCGACCTGCAGAGGAGCAGAAGAAAGTAGCTGCACCTTCGCCAAAATGAAGACTGAAAAACAGAACTATTTTGGTACAAACATTTACTCGCCATGTGGCAGATAGCCACATAGAAATAGATAGATATAATGTATTATTTAAATTTAATATTTAGTGTTTAATAAATAATTGTTAAATGCAGTACAGAGTCTGTAGTCTATCGCACAAACACTCGAGGAATGCTGCATTTGACAGCCAGTATGAATTACCTGGGAGAACATACGTGTCACAAACAGCAATTCCACAACTGTCCAACAGCGTGAAAGACGACATACTAAAGGAGATCAAAGACATATTGTGGATATTTAAAATGTCTTACAGTTCCAGTGTTAAATATTCTTTAGAAATAAAAGTATATTGATCTTTGAAAAGGTGTACCTGCATTATTATGTCATTATCATTATATTAGATGAAAATGGTCTCAGAATGACAATATTATCGTTTATCGCAATAATTTCTGGGACAATTTATCGTCCAGCAAAATTTGTTATCGTGACAGGCCTATGAACAGGCAATCAGGCACAGACACGCAGTTGTTGCTCTCGGCCGAGTGTTTAACTTTATGTGTGTAGTAGTTCATCGGCGGCTAGAAGAGATTAATGCCGAGCACCGGATCACGTGTTTTTAGTAAATATGGACCGATAATGATCGCAGTTCAATCTATCGGGGCATCCCTAACTGAAACATTTTTTTGTCTCATTGCTTAATGCTGCTCTGCATGTTTCAGTAAAATGGCTTTAATCATGGCTACATGTCCTAAAGGTGGATACAGTTAATGTATTAATGTTCTAATGTCTTGCTGCTTCTTGGTGCTCTGCATGGCTTCTGGAGAATGCTGTTGCTGTCTTTCTGGCATCTTGTTGTCTGCCTGTACATTTTAACCAGTACTAATGTCTCGCTGCTTCCCGTTTCCCTTGGGCACGCTCAATCTCAAAACGGTGTGCACCGTGTAGGGCTGCACAATTAATCGCAATTTTATCGAAATCGCGATATGGACTAGAGCAATAGGAATAGGCGCAATATTTGTTAAAGGCAAAATATGTGTCAAACCGTTCTAAATGAAGTAGTCTGGTGCTGCAGAGACGTCCCGGCCTACAAATCCTATTCTACAGACTAAAGAAAAAATCTTGGTGGGGTGACCTCTAGCTCACCCAGTAAGAGCGTGCGCCCCATGTAGGCTGAGTTCTTTGCAGTGGCCCTAGTTTGAATCCGACCTGCGGCCCTTTGCTGCGTGTCATCCCCTCTATCTCCCCTCTTTCCTGTCTATCCACTGTCCAGTGTTTCCCACAGGCCGAGAATTTACTTGTGGTGGTGGGTGGCGCGGGATGTGATGGTGCAGCGCGTGATGGCTGAGTTCAGTAATAAACTAGTCAAAAGTGTAAAAAATGACCAGATAACATTATCAGATAATTTAGAAATCCAATAACTATTTACATATTAAACAAATTAGACTAAAAGATGATACAGCTAAAAATGAAAATATTGTTGGACAATGCTGCTTCTGACACAATTTCAGGGTATTTATTAGGGTTAATTATTTATTATTTATTTAGGGCTGAACGATATGCAATATGCTCTCACGTTGTTGAATATCGCAATAAACAGATTAAAATCTACTCATGTCTGTCTTTCTCTTGCTTCATATTCTGCTAAAATACAACTAATTACCCTTGAAATTAAAACAAATGACAGGAAAGCGTAGCCATGATGTGATTTGTCAATTAAATCAGTTTGTTTTGCCAAATGCCATTGTTTAGGGCTGTTACTGCTGCTTACTTCTGTTTACGCAATTACAGTAATGTATTGCTTTTTGCTATAACGCAGTAATATAACGCATTACTAATTACATTTCGGTAATATTCTACCCGTTACAATCTCAGTAAAGCGAGTTACAATGCATTTTAACGCAACATTTAGTGGTGTTTTGTTTTTTTAAGAATTCACCAACACCGCAAAACATTTCTTCACAGGAAAAAAAAAAGCTGTGAGTGTCATTTCCTGTCGCTGTATTCGATGGCTGAGATGACTGCAGAGACAGATACATTTGCGACGGACATTATTTTCAGGAGTTATTACGCTGCGTTGAAGCGAGCTGTCCCGTCACTGTTCCCCGTGGCAGAACCAGAACCAGAGACGGTACGGTCAACATCTGTGTCCCAACATCTGTGTCCCAACAGTTAATGGTACGGACAACATCTGTGTCCCAACAGGTGACGGTACAGACAATATCTGTGTCCCGACAGGTGACTGTACGGACAACATCTGTGTCCCAACAGGTGACGGTACGTCAGCAGGGACAGCAGTGTGTCCGAGCTGATGACAGATATAAACATGTCGGGAATTAATGTTTAGTCTTGCTACACGTAAATACCATTGCATTTTATCAATGGTGGGAAGTAACTATGCCGTACTTTAATACAACTGTAAGGTACTTTTAATTGAGTATTTTCTTGCCTACTGTACGTTTTACTTCTCTATTTTTATAGCTTTAGTTACGTTGCATATTCATATTAATTATACAAAATATTATGAATAATCTATGATGTATTCAAGTGGATATAGATGAGACTTTATTTACCCCGTGGTGAAATTCACAAGCTACCTGCCAAGTCAAACTTCTGCTGTTATTTTGGTGAAAGTAACTCAAAAGTAATGCAAAAGTAGTGTAAAGCATTACAATTCAGAGACAGTAATATTGTAATATAACTAATTACTCTCAAATGACAGTAACTAGTAATCTATAATGTATTACATTTTGGAAGTAACTTGGCCAACACATACATAGCACAGCTAACTTAACCAGTCGGTATAATTAGATTCCAATGTCACTTTCGTTTTCCAAATTTGTAGGCAGTGCTTACAGACCTACTTCATGTTCCACCACATTCTGTGACCTGATTATGAAAGCCAGCTATATTGCCGGTGCATAAAAATCCACCATGACCAAATGCTGTATTTTGATATCTGTAACCACACATACTGTATTTAGCTAGCGTCACTTGGGTTTATATTACATATTATATCACTTGGCAGTACTTCGTTCACGCATTAGTCTTTTTCCAGAGTCACAACAACAACAGTAGCTATATCACTATAGTAAAAAGTATGTTTCAACAGATTTATTTACTTAAAAGGATGTAAATAATGCTGTGCAAAATGTGCCATGTCACTAGCTACTTTAAATCTACGACTTAATATTTCAGCATACATTTTTAAATCATATTTATAGGCTTAATTTGGGACCGTCATATACAGTAGGGTTATAGTATGACAGTCCTTACTGGTTCAAGAGTTAAGATATCAGCTACTCATCCATATTACTTTGTGTAAAACAAATTTAAAACGTGTATTATTGCCCATCCCTGCTAACGTTACCCAAGTTAGCTAGCTAGCCGAACTTGCTATTTAAACATACTGCTAAGTTACTGCTAACTTTAGTAACGTTAACATTACCCATGTTTCTGACTGCTGGGGCGAAAACGAACACTGACCTACACGGAAGGTAACGTTAGTTTAAAAAAGAATCCCCCAATCTTCTAGTCAGCAACCAAAATAATAAAAAAAATATTTAAAGGTTAAGTTACTTGATCAGTCAAACTCGAACTAATTCGTTTTAGCCAATAGGCTAACGTTAACTAAGTTAATGTAGCTAACGTTAACTTAAAAGAACATCGGCTAAGATAGTTGTTACCTCTGCAACTGCGGCCGCCGTCGCTGAATTTTCTTGGCCAGCGTTGAACTTCAGTGACCCCATTGCCAAAAATA